>NC_090075.1:4679418-4711259 GCF_038355195.1 Osmerus mordax
GGATGAGGAGTGAGGGTGGGAGGAGCAGAGAGAGAGGGCTGAAGGAGAGCCTGGCCGCCGCCCCCCCACCCCCCCCCTCGCTACTCGAGAGGAAATCTGTGGGAAAAGTCAAACTCTGTGGCCCTGTAGGCAGGGCTACAAACACCCCCTCCCCACCCCCAACGGGCGTCCACCCCTCTCCCTCCCCCCCCCCCCCCCCCCCCGCCCCCACTCCTCCCACCCCCTCGTTATTCCGCTCCTCACCCACATGCACAGCGCCAGACTCCCCTGATATGAACCGCTGTTTCTAGGAAGACAGGGGCCTGGAAAAAGAAGAAGGGGGCAGAGGAGAGTCGAGTTCTTGGCCTTTTCCCAGCGAGGCAAAAAAAAAAAAAAAAAAACTCGAGAAAGATAGAGAGAAAACGCGGCCCTATCCCGGCATTCCCTGGGGGAATGGTGAAACACTGCAGCCCTGGGGCCGCTTTCAATTTACTCTCTCCAACGCCTCGCTCCCTCCCCTCCCTCCCTCCCGCTCTCCCTCCCTCTCTCTAAATAGCTGGGCTGTGAGAGAGTAGGGGAAGCTGTCATAGATCTAATGTGTACTGTGACCTCCTGTAGCCCTGATGGGGAGAAATGGAGAGACAGAGGGAGGGTCAAGCATGCATACAGTGTGTGTGTGTGTGTGTGTGTGTGAGAGAGAGTATGTGCGTGAGCTCTCAATGGAGCACAGTGTGTGCGCGAGGGTCTGTTTGCAAAGTAAATGAAATCTGTCCGATTAGGACTCCTACATCCAGATGATGTTAGTAATGTTCCGAAGGAGGGCGATCGAACAAACAAATCTAACTTCAAAGGAATCCTCCGAAAACGCGCGTGAATAACAAGCCCGCTACTTCTGCCCAAGTCAAGATCCCTTCTGCTTCGTGTAATGTGATGTAAAAAAGAGAAAAGCCTGACGTTAAATCTGTGTTTTCAAACCCCCCCCCCCCCCACCACCCCTCCTGCACACTTCCTGTCTTTGTCTCTCTACCCTCCACATGCTCTCGCCATGGAAACGGCACTGAGGGTGATGAAGGTGAAAATCCTCCTCTAAAGAAAAACACCAGAAAGAGTTGAAACGCTGAAACGTTTCCAAAAAAAACCCACACACAGACACACACACACAAGCTAGAGGGAAACGGAACCCTCCTCTGCGTTGTGAGGGGAGACCGCTTGAGCAAAATGCAGCCGTCTGTTCTGGTGTCATCTCCTGTGTCTGCCAGGCAGACAGGACCCTGGTCAGTACTGCATCAGACTGCAGGCTGTCAGTTTGATTGTCATTTACCAGGGATCTAATCTTGGTGAGTACTAGGGAGGGCCGTCTTTCTGTGACACTGGAGGGAGAATACGGATGGAGAGCGAATGAGTGTGTGTGTGTGCGTTTGTGTGTGTGTGAGAGAGAGTGTGTACGTGTGAGAGAGTGCGTTTGTGTGCCTGTAATTCACCAGTGTCCCAGAACTCAGCTGACAGGCTCCAGCTGCAGACATAGTGCTGGTGGTGTGTGTGTGTGTGTGTTTCTGTCTGTCTGGGGGGGCTGTGCATGCGTGTGTGAATGTGTGAATAAGTGTGTGTGCGTTCCGGGACCGCCACGAACATGGACACACCTGTCTTTTAAACTGCCTAGCCTGTAGCCAAGTTTGCAATCAGGGCTCCCACTCCACCATTTTGAAGCTAGGAACACACATCTGATCTAGGCAGGACGTGTCATTCACCATGTCTATACCGTCCTATCACACATAGCAGGGGGAGTTCAAACCCAAGTCTGGCTTTAACATTTCAGCAGTTCCTATCTTACCCACAGCCCAAAGTCAAACAAACAGGCTCACATCGAACTACACTTTGTGGTCAAGTCAGAGAGGCGACATAGGCCGGAAATAACAGAGACAATATTGTTTTATGGGGTACAAGGAAGGGGGGGGGTGGGGGTGGGGGGGTACAAGATGCAAAATGACCTCCCCCAATCCACCCCTTTATGTTGCACGAGATGCCCTCTGACCCCTGTCAATGATCTCATGGAATCGACGCTGTTAAACATGACGCATTGCTTGACACATAAACAGGTCGCTCCGGGCCAGAGGAGTCAATAAACGAGGCGAGGGAAAATAGAGGCCGGCCTCGGACGAGGGAATGCCAGGCCTCTTCCAGTTTGGCCTCTGTCACCCTACCACAGTACTGTAGGGCAGGAGGCCTCATCTCTCTCTCTCTGTCTCTGTCTCTCTCTTCCCCCCTGCATTGCTCCCTCTCTTTAGCTGCCTCTGAACAGAGAAAATAGGAAAGTATCCATGCTCTTGGCACAGCGACGCCGTGTAAAAAAAAAAAAAAAAAAAACCTGATTCTATTTTGGCAGCCAACTTTCACTCTCTCCTCCTCTCCCTGGCTTCCTGGCTTGCCATCTCTCTTCTCTCTGTCTCTCTTCTCTCTCACACTCTCTCTCTCTTTCGCGGCCGTGCTCGTTCAGAGTCCCTGGCTGGGGCTGCTGTCTGGAGCCGTCTGAGGGGTAGGGGGCATGCCAGGGCTGGAGAGCGCTGGGTGGCAGAGCTCCTCTTCAAGGCTATGCTGTCTGACACAGAACGTTGACACACACTCACACACACACACAGCCCCTGGCGAAACAGGGAAACCCCGGCAGTCTGGGTACTATGCTGGTGTCCTCTCTGGTCTGATCGGTGCCAGTCTCCTGGCTTGTGCCAGGGCTGCCCACCCAAAACCATCCAGCCCTGCTCTACTCACACACACACACACACACACGGAGGAAACTGGCATTAGCTACAGGGCCATGACTCCACAGAACACTACAGGACGACGGGTCAAAGAAAGTGTGGGAAAATTTGTCGAGGAATTAGGGATATTTTTAGAAGATTGCTTCAAAATAACTCTGATTTGAGATCGACCAGCTCTTGGGTATTTAAATATTTTAGTTTTACATTTAAATTCAAAGCATGGTATCTCATGTATGAATTCAGTTTATTATGAAATGTGTGTACAATAAAACAAATATATTACTTATTGATTTTACAGACACTTTCTTATTTTCAATTTAATGAAATGAGATGATATATGGTTTAATTTCAAAGGCTGTCTGTCAATATATGGTGCCGTAAATCATTTTCTTTTGCATTTCTTTAATTTAAGAGAAAACATGAATTACAATTATTCATACTCTCACCACTGATTTCTATTCTATAATGCAATGCAAATACAACTCTACTGAAAAAAGGAATATGGAAAAATTGCAACACCAATACACCTTAAATACATAACAATTTAACAGTTTGGGTACGAAACCTTCCTTGATATAAAATATAATATTTTCTCAGCATTGTAAATACAAAATCAATTTACTCTAACTCCATGATTGGAATATAACAATTTGAGGAAATATACATTTCCGATCTGAGCCGGCGGCTTGTAGAGAAAAGGCTCAGTGTTGGAGTTTAGGAACACGGCCCAAGTCCCAGACGTGTACACGCCAGCACTAAAGGATCAGCGCAGATGCCAACCAAGGCTCTGGGTTGGCATTTCAACCCTGGCAGCCTTCTGCACTGCCAGCCAAGTTGTCAGAACAGAAAAGGGAGAAGAAGAGATCCACGCTTTTGTTTGGGGGCTGAATAACACAGGCCGCGCCACCGACATTGAAAATGAGGGGAGAACGGCACCCGTTTTCTTTTATTTCACGTTAACTTTCGGGGAGAAAATTGTTGTAACCAATTGAAACATGGGCATAAGAAGAATAAAAGTTCATAATTTTTGACTTTCCACCTCCAACAGAGAAGTGGCCTTTCGTTGTTGCGGCCCGGCTCCCAACACCACCCCTCTTAACATCCTCCATTTTGTGCACATCAGACGACCTCCATTTTGAGACACCCCTTAATACTGATTTGCGATACAATACAGATGAAGATTCTGCAAAAGCAAACCCTGTTGCCAGGCCTTTCCACACAGTGTCGCGACAACCGAAATTGAAAATAATCGTTCCATTAATTAGAAAATAAAATCCACAATGAAAATAAAAAAAGGATTGGCTTCGAACGAGCGCCATCGCTTGCCAAGCCGCCATTTTACAAAATCAAGTAGGTCTCGACCGTATTCTGTCTTCCTTCTCCTCCTTCCCTCTGTCTCTCTCTCCCTTTCTCTCTCAAGCTTATCCTGAACATAGCTGTTAAAGCATGCTGCCAGGCACAGCTATACTGAGAGAATCACGTTAGCTGCCTCCATTGTTGGATGACACAGAAGCGCTCCCTGCCAAGGAGTTAGCTGCCAAGTTCAACAACATTCAGATTCGAAAAAAGAGAGAGAGAGCAAGGGCTTGAAAAAGAAAAGGCACCAATGCACACTCGCACCCAGCACAGGACAGAATCTCCTGTGACAATGAACGCAGCACTCAGGGACAGCATATTGTTTTATTAGCGTTAGCGTTTAGCATTGATATACCCTCCCTTTCGCCCCTTTTAAACCTATTGTCTTGGCAGCCATCTTAAAAGCTTTGGCAACCATTTTGAATGTGATGTCTTGCCATTCTGTATGCCACATTTCTAGAACAAAAGATGCCGTAGGAATTACCACAAATGGCGCTGAATGCAAAGCTTTCACCAAAACACAACAGTATATTCAAAACAAAGAGACAGACTTTAGATAAACGATCAAAAAACAATCTCCCTCTCTGACATGGCAACAGTGGTGACTGTCACACTGAGACTAACTCTACTTAACCCCATACAATCAATACAATCAATTTCACCTAATTTACCTCTACGTCCAAATCCCACAAACAATAGTCGTTTTAGCTAACTATGATCACCATGAAGCTGCACATAAAGAAACAAATAAATCTGGCATTGCTGAAGTATTATTTCCGGTTCATTTCAAGCCAGTGTGCTAGTAGGGGGGCTACAAATTGAAAGTGTTTCCTGTGCTCCAGACTTTATTGAAAGAGCCGAGTTCGGTTAAACGACTGTGTCATGTTCATATTTCATGTGTTTGTTATCTCAACATGGCTGTGGCACTCAAATAACTCAAGCTAGCAATTACTTGTTGGTTAAACACTCATATCCTCCACTATTCAACATGCTTCTGAGAGCTAACAAGATACCTGCTCATAGAAGACGTCTGTGTCATCTAGCTACTCAGCACAGTCATTACCAGCACCAATGATCCTTTCACTGCTTTCCTGATAATCAACTCAATCTCCCAGAAGTCTGGGGGCGGAAAGCTAAACGAAAGTGAAATGTCCGAAAAATAGCACAAATTGTACTCTGTCAGGATGGAAAACTCGCTCAACAATTTAATAAATATTACACATAACATCGAGGCACTTGAATACAATTATCTTCCCACTTCCCTCATCTTGTCCTTCATAGATAATGCACAACGCCTGAAAACAGTCCAAAAATGGATCTGGTGATGAATAAACAGCAACCATGAAAAATCTGACAGAGTGTATGAAGTGATTAGCAATCGTGGGAACAGAATGGGATTAAGAGAACACAACCCCCCACCCTGGAAGAAAATGTGTGTGTTTATGCAGAATAGTGTGTGTATTGTGTGTGTGTGAGGCAGGGATGTGTTTGTATTTGTATATATAGAGTACTGCATAGCTACAGATATAAATGAGTGTGTGTGTATGAATAGTGTGTATGAAGGGGGAAGGTGTGTGTTTGTTTGTGTGTGTAAGTACCGTGGGACCACAGTGAAGATCCAGCAGTCACCAAATGCTCACCCTGTACAACCTCCATCTTTATATATACTCTCCGTGTAAATCATCCCTCCCTTCATAAAAACTCTCCCTGAACAACGTACAACATCATCCCTCCATCTATAGATACTCTCCCTGCCATCATCCGTCTATAGACACTCTCCCTGTACAACATCATCCCTCCATTTATAGACACTCTCCCTGTCCATCATCCGTCTATAGACACTCTCCATGTACAACATCATCCCTCCATCGATAGACACTCTCCCTGTCCATCATCCGTCTATAGACACTCTCCCTGTACAACATCATCCCTCCATCGATAGACACTCTCCCTGTCCATCATCCGTCGATAGACACTCTCCCTGTACAACATCATCCCTCCATCTATAGATACTCTCCCTGAACAGCCTCATCCTTCCATAGATACTCGTCCTGTGCATCATCCCTCCCTTTATAGATACTCTGTAAATGGCCACTGCGGCAGCCCACCGATCAATTAAGGAAAGCATGATTAACATTACGGAAGGAGGAGGAGGGGGGGGGCGTCACGGGGAATAATGGACGGCACCAAGGAAAGTGGATTAGGACAAGAAGAGGGGGGCTGGGGGAGGGGGTGGGGTGGGTTTGGACCTTGACGAGTGTGCGAGAGATTGTGCGGGCGAAGGACGCCCAATCGGCAGGCGCATGACATAAGCCAGATTGAAATAGTTTGGAATGCGATTGATGAATTGCCGTATTGATCCGGTTCTGCCTCACTTACCATAATTATAGCACCGTAATGGATGGCATTACTGATGTCGACTTTTTTCTCTCTCTCTCTCTCTCTCTCTCTCTCTCTCTCTCTCTCTCTCTCTCTCTCTCTCTCTCTCTCTCTCTCTCTCCCTCTCTCCCTCTCTCTCTCTTTCTCTCTCTCTTCCTGTGTTCTCTCAGTCGCCCCCCTCTCCATCGCTTTCTTCTGGCTTATTTTTTGGCTTACGTCCCCCCTCTCACCTCCTCTCACTCTTTCCCTCCAAACCCCCCCCCCCCCCCCAGTGCTGAGTATCTTTCTCTAACGTCTCCATTCCGACAGCCTGATGGGCATTTTGAATTCCGAGAGCGGCTCGTCTGCCCTCACAAACAAAACAAAAAAAAGAAGACAACAAGCGCTGATAATGGCAAACATGCCTTGTCTGGTCTAAGTGTGGGAAATTAAATAATGCTTTTCATCCGATGCAACACTAAACCCCCCCCCCCCCCCCCAACACACACACCCTCCTCAGACAGTCTGGAGAGTGCCTTTGCAGGGCCCGGGGCTCTGATCCCCTGAAGAATGCTGGTGGAGGGAGTCAATATCAGGGCCCGCCGCCGAGACACAAAGTGCCGACTTTCAACTGGAGAGAAGAAGAAGAGGAGGCGTGTGGAGTGCGTGTCCTGAACACACACACACCATACACACACACATACACACACATGACCACTGCCATCTCGTCCTCTCCTCTGTTTCCCAGTCATTGATAAGCAGGGGAACAACAGGCCCAGAACAAGATTGTTCAGGCCCAGACAATGAGCTTCCTGTAGGGCTGCAGAGACCCCAGGAGGTGGAGGAGGAGGAGCCCAACAAACACACCAGGAGGAGGAATATCGGAAGGAGGTGGCGAAGGAGAGAGGGATGGGGAGGAGGGAGAGAGGAAAGCACAGAGGGTGGAGAAGGAGGCGGAGGAGAGGAGGGAGGAAAGCAACGGTGTCTGTGAATGGGAAACAACTGAGGGTGCTCCCTGAGACAGCTAACAGCCCCCCCCCACGCACACCAAGACACCATCCCATGGTGGATCAGGGAAGAGTTCCATGGGAGGGAAGGTTTGGACACCCAGAGGAGGAGAGCGAGTGCCAGGCGGAGGGGGAGGAGGGGAGAGAGGGATGGGGGGGAAGGATGGAGGGAGAGCACTGAGGAGGGGGCGATCGATCGGGCCGCCAGGGGGGAGAGAGAGAGGGCCTGTCTCTGGTTACCCTGTGGTCTCCCCCAGGACCAGACGTCTGGAGAGAACCCCTGACCACACATACTCTCTCTCTGTCTTTCTCTCTTACACACACACACACACACACACACACACACACACACACACACACACACACACACACACACACACACACACACCTACAGTAAACACACACCTGACGATGAGGAGGTTTCGCACACATAACAAGCGAGTCCTCGTGGAGGTACAGAAACGGTCTCCCTTCTTGTCATAACAAACGTAATGAGCCACTTCTTAAACACACACAAACATGCTCTGAAATGCTTCCCAAGTTCCCGACAGGAAGCGGACCCCTCCCGTCCCAGGAGCTGAGGAAAGGCACACAGACACTGCTTCTCTCCACCCTGACACACAGACCTACTTCCAACGCTGACGCACCCGCGCAGAGAGGAAGAGGCCGCCTCGGCCTTGGCCTCTCTCAGCCTCCACACCCAGGGCGGGGGGGGAGAGAGGCCGACCAGGCCGTCGGCCACTGGGGGAGGGGTGGTCGGCCGTACGAGGACCGGGTTAGGGGACCAGCAGATGTAGGAACGCGCTCGGCGGGCCACGGACAATGTCAGGCCAGCCCATCGACCGGGCGTATCGATCCACGCTGGGGGGGGGGGGGGGAAACGGCGAGCGAAGCTGCAGCAGTGCAGCTAGGGTTTCTGGGTCCCGCAGCGCCTCGTCCCAGCCTCGCCTCGCCGCCAGCACGCACGACTATCCTCGGCGTTACAAACGCAGTTTGCTTTGTCAGTGCTTTAATCCCCCCCCCCCTATCTTTTTTTTCTCTTTCCCCGTCCTTCTTTTAACCCGGGTGCTTCCTATATCAGTTTCTCTCTCCATCCTTCCCTCTCCCTGCCTCCCTCCCTCTCTTTCTATCTATCCCTCCCTCTTTCACTTTCCCTTTCCCTCCCTCCCTCCCTTTCCCCCTCCCTCTCTCTCCCTCCTCTCCCTCCCCCAGACAGAGATCCGTCTCAGGACTGACCCAGAGTAAGACAGGATGTCTGGCTCTGATAATACAAGGCTGGCATTGCCTCTCGCACACTCCCGGGCTGGAAATGAACTGTTTGTGACAGCAAGTCACACACACACGCACGCACACACACATACAGAGACATGCATCTAGGAACACAGCTCTCTCATGTTTATCTCATCTCACCTACTACAATCTTATCTCTGAAACACAACAAAGCCTCTCATTCAGAGTGGCTCTTTCAGAGTGGCTCGTTTTGAGTGCTTGAGTGGCTCGTTCAGGGCTCCAGAACCAAAGCCGGCAACCACTGTGGGTTAGTCAGACTCCTGGAGGAGGGGGTACACACCTGAACACTACCTTGATCTCCCGAAAACTCGAGTCCCACTTCCCAAAATGACAACAAGTGGGTATGCACAAACTGACGCGGCCCCTGTGCGTGCGTGTGTGTGTGAGAAAGAGAGAGACAGGTTCTCAACATCAAGCCTCATTCCTCTCCGGTATCCCTTCCCTCCTCCCTCCCCTCCTCATTCCTCCCAGTCTCCCAACCACTTTACCAGAATATCCTCAATCGGCCTTTACCCTTGGTCTATCTGGAGGGAGAGAGAGAGAGAAGAGAGGGAGAGGGGGTAGAGAGCGGGGGAGAGATGAAGAGCGAGAGAGGTAGAGAGAGAGAAGGAGAGAGGCAATGCATCAGGCTATTTATCACCAGTCGCTCGCTTCCCGCAGTAATCAATTAGTCTTCTAGTGGGCGTACGTGAACCCTCTCTGGCCTGGCAGTACCTGTTACTGACGCCCGCCCCAACATGCTCACACACACACACACACGAGCAAGCGCACACACACCAGCAAGTGTACGCACCAACACACAAGCCTGCCTTTTCCTGGAAGCCTCTTCATCTACCCTCCTCCCAATCTCCCTCCCTCGCTCCCTCCCTCCCTCTCGTATTTGAGACCCCTCTCTCCTCTGTTTGCAGACACTGAGGATGTGTTGTGTTGTCAGCAGCCTTATAAACATATTTATGAGCGAAGAGGCTAAACAACGTTTCCAAAGAGAATGGACGTCTGGATTCCAGAAGTTTCTTTTTTCCGGGTGACAAGCTTTACCGTGTCGCACGAAACGTACAAATGGTATCCGAAACACATGGCGACGAATCACCAAATCTCGCTAGTCCTTCCAACGAAACATAAAGTACTGTGAACGTTTCGAAAATATTTTGGTTTTGTCAAGGAGCAGTCGTTGAAAACCCGACCCAACCTGAGAAAGCGTCGGAACGAACGGGCGGTGATTCCCATTCACCCAAGAGCCTGCACACAAAACACTGAGACAAAAGGCCAGCGATGCCAACGTTTGTGCCCCTTGAGTGCCACTCTGGTGTGCCCGTTCCCAGGGTTGCCAGGGCACCCAATGCCCAGGGCTTAGATGGGGGGGAGGAGGGGGGGACCGGGGGCTGGCATGAGGGGGTGGAGGGAGAGCGCGCCTAGGGATGGAGCAGCAATGAGACCCGGAGGGTGAGGGGTGGAGGGGTGGGGGTTGGTTTGGCTGAGGATCGCCCCCACAAGCAAAAACCACGAAAGTAACGTATTTGAAACGTTGGGAGTGAAATGAGCATGAGAGGAGGAGAGCAGCGAGGGAGGGAGATAGAGGATGAGAGGAGGAGGAGCAGCGAGGGAGGGAGATAGAGATTGAGAGGAGGAGGAGCAGCGAGGGAGGGAGATAGAGGATGAGAGGAGGAATCGCCCTCCCTGAACACACCACAATAACCATGTGTCTATATGCGTGTGTGTGTGCGTAAGGGGGGGAGAGAATCGGTCAGTGTGCACTTGCGTGCGTGTGACTGAGTGTATGGTTGGATTTGACTGAGTGTGTATGTGTGTGCATGTTTGAAGGGGGGGGGGAGTTGGGAGGGAGGAGGGGGCTGCTGAAAGGGGGCACTGTTTGCCGTCTCGTCTCCCTCGCCCCCCCCCACCAACCCCCCCACCCCTGCACACGGCCCATCTCACATCAAACAAAGCTATTGGCAGGGGACGGGGGGGGGACGGGGAGAGAGAGAGAGGATAGAAAGAGAGGAGAGGACAGGAGAGCGTGAGGAGAGACCAGGGGAGGAGAGACCAGGGGAGGAGAGGAGAAAGAGAGAGAGACGAGGTGTCCCTGTATGCAGACGCTGGGTTTCCAGGGCCACCACCCCCACCACCCCTCCCACCCCCCCCGACTTTCAAAGCCCTGTGAAAGAGGGGCAGCAGTCTGGAGGGGAGCGGGCCCAGCCTGGCATACTTGGCTGGCGCTACGGCCAGGTGGTCTGAGCACACTGGCAAAGACACTGGCACACCGCCCTCTGCAGATGGGTCCCCCAACACCCCCCCACCCTCCACCCAACCCCCACAGCTTTTTTTTAAGGTGCCGCTCTCTCTCTCTCTCCCTCTTTTTCAGTCTCTCCCTCTGTGTCTCTCTCCCCCCTCTCTCTCTCTCTCTCTCTCTCTCTCTCTCTCTGTTTCTCTCTCTCTGCCTCTCCTCCCCCCTCTCTCTCTTTATGTCTGTCTGTCTGGTTCGTCTCATCCCTCAGCCCCCCCCCCCCCCCCCCCGCCCCCACAATGTGCCCGTGCACGAGTCCACGTGCACGCCTCCAACATATGCCCCTCGGCACGGGTCGGCAGACACAACGCCGCTCTGGAAGAACAGGCGCCGCCTCGGGCCCGGAGGTGCAGCGGGCCGCCGAGACACGGGGCGCTTCCATACGAGGCCGGGGGAGGGGGGGGGGGGGGGAGAGGGCTTTTTGCGAGGCGCGCGCTGGGCTCTCGCGGGCGCCGAGCATGCGCCCTGAGAGAGGGGTTGGGGTGGTGCCAGCTGCGCCCCCGTCTTTGTGAGCGCTGTGCCCGCTGCCTCTGCCGTAACCATGGCGGGGGGGCACGGGAGACCCCGCGCCATCCCTCCTCATCCTCTCTCTCTCTTGTTTTTCTCTGTCTCTGTCTTTCTCTCTCCCTCTTTCGGAGGCAGGCCGTCGGAGCAGGGTGCGCTGTGCTGGGTGGCGCTCTGCATCGTCCTGTGGTATGATGATTCGGAACGAGGGGGGAGGCTCTGAGAGATGTTGTGGGTTTCCTGCTGCTGTGCTCTGGGGGGAGGGGGGGGGGGAGGCGGGAGGGGGGCTGGGGGGTGCTGGGGTGGGCTGGAGGGCTTCTGTGGTTCTGTGAAACGCTCCCTTAACATATGGAGCTGAATCCGCCAAGCACCGCTTCACAGCTGTCCGCACCCCCCCCCCCCCCCCTACACACACACCCTGCTGCCTGATGCACTGCGTGTGCACATACACACACATGCCCACGACGCACACACACACACACACAGAGAGACACACGGGCACACACACAGACAGATGCATGAGCAACTGGGCACAAAGACTTAGATACACATGAAACTGAACGGGAAAACCGGCTGATGAATGCAGATGCAAACACAAACAGCAGATCTATATACCATCTGCATGCCTTTACACACACACAGAACAGCATCATCTCTCACACACACACACACACGTACAGTACACATCAGTGGTGAAAATAAAAACGCCATAAAAATACTTGAAAACCACAACATGTGCAGCGCAGGCATCCACGATATATTAACCGTATTTCATACTAAATCTTTTGAGACACTGCCAAACATGCCTCCAAAAATGACTGCCTCATACCATTTTTTTGGGGGGTTGTAATGAACGTTCCTTTTTGATTTGGTCGACTCGTCCGTAAGCAGCCCTCATAGACCAGTTTAAAGGTGCCTCTGTTTCCAGATGTACGTTGCACGTAATGTTGTGAACAGATGAAGTACTGAAGAGTAGCCATTTTGTATTCCGACCCAAAACACTTTTAACATCATAGGTCGACCCTCTTTGACTTTTCTGGCGAGGCGAAACTGAATATGTTTCCTGTTCCTCTCCCTCTCCTCTCTCCTGCCTCCCCAGCCCACCCTGGTCTCTCCCTCTCCCCGCTCCTGCCTCCCCAGCCAGCCCTGGTCTCTCCCTCTCCTCTCTCCTGCCTCCCCAGCCCACCCTGGTCTCTCCCTCTCCTCTCTCCTGCCTCCCCAGCCCACCCTGGTCTCTCCCTCTCCTCTCTCCTGCCTCCCCAGCCAGCCCCCTGTAGACCAGTGAGCCCCCGACGTCCAGACAATGTGGCATTATTACAGAATCATTATCTGCTTTTAGCGCTGACAGCAGAATCGCGCACCCTGTGAAAGGAGCTCTTTCTTATGGTGATTAGACTTGAGGGGAGAGGGGGGGGGGGTGGGTTGGCAGGGGAGGGGGGGGGGGTAGACGTTTCCTCGTGTTACTCGCCCCTAGCTGGCCCACAATGCAACGCCACACAAACAAGCGTGAGGCGGTAAGACGTAACCGGTGATAATCCTGAATGTGGGAGACCATGAGACCGATGAGCTGGCGAGAGTGTGTGTGTGTGTGTGAGTGGGGGTCCGTGGAGGTGACCCAAACGCACTCCAGGGTGTGAATACGAGGGCCCGGGGTCCTTTCAGCGCTCTCACAATGTTTGGACATTTGCCTTTGTCCACTACACTTCTCCCTCTTTCAGCCTCCCATATAATATCCCTCCACACCGGACGTCTCCTGAAAGGAGATAATCTCCTCCACGCTTGCTCTGCGGCCTCCGTGCGGGGCTTACAGTAGAGGACCCTGGGAGAGAATCCACCGGGGCCCCTGTATGAGGGAAGCCCACCGAGCACCAGCTAGCCATAGTCACGCTTCGCTGTCTGTACCGACGGAGAAGCCGACGCCGTGCGCGGTGCTGAGACGACGGGCCCTGGAGGAGGACTGAAGGGGGCCGGACAGAACCGGGTTGATTTCAGGACGGCTGAATGACCCAAACGATCAACAGGACGGTATTCCAGCGTTGTTTTCTCTTCAGTTACTAAGGAAACGCTTTCGAAAACCGTGTCAAAGCGAAGCTCGATGTGAGGCGCCCGGGACGCTGATTAAGACGTATCTAGAGCTGAGGGTGAAACTGCAAACCCGTGGCTAAAAGCTCTTTGAAATCAGGTTGTATTTATTTTACAGTGTGTTCCCCAGTGTGCAAGAAAAGCCCCAATTACTCAAATATCTTCACTCGAATTCCGCTTTTTTTCTCAGATTATTGGAGTTTCTGTGAAATCCTCTAACCTCTCATCTGATCTCTCCCCAGGCCTTCTAGAATCATCTCAGAGGTTTCAATTTGGCATTGTCTTCCAGGATGCCAACAGATGAATGAAAAACATAAATAAACAAATAACAAGCCGATGTCGGCTGCGGTTGTGAAGTTTCCCCCTCGCTGTACTGAACAGCCAGAAATCGCATTCGTGAGCAAAGTGGAACCACATCAAATAGAAGTTAATCCCTGTCGGAATTCAACGCTGTCCTCCTTCCTATTAATAGCCACTGAAGGGGGAAGGAACATTATGGATTTAATTTATTTATTGTGTCATGTATTAAGATTTGTGTTGAGCGCAAGGTCCCCCCCTTAGAAAATTAAAACGGAATCAAATCCTTTGCTGGTTCCTGATAACCTATTTATGAGCTTGATGGGAGGGTGTCACCCTTCTGCCCTGACTACTAAACTGCTCTCTGCTGCAGGAATTGACAGGGAATTAATGATTTCCTTGTAAGACGGAAGAAAATAAGACAACAATTCTTTTTCTGGAGAACTACTTACTATGAACTAGTAAACATCATGTATTTGGACGAGCAACGTTCTGGTTTGCTGAGTGGGGACACAACGGTGGACGTCTCGAAAGAGAGAGGAAAGAGAGACATAGAGAGAGATAAACAGAGAGGGGGAGAGGGAGAAAGATAGAGAGTCAAAGAAACCCTACTAGGGTGCACCTGGTTGGAGGGTTAGGAATTGATTGTGTATGAGCCGGGGTGTGTGTAGGTCTGTGCTCGAATCAGTGTGTGAGCATGTGTGTGTGTGTGTGTAAGCATGAGCTTGAGTGCGTGAGCATGTGTGTGTGCGAGCACGTGTGTGTGTGTGCGAGCATGTGTGTGTAATTCAAGAGACGTGCATTAATGGGCCACCACTCCCCCTGCTTGTGGCCACACAGTAATGAGGAGAGGGTCCAGGCTGCTTGGAGCTGTGGCTTCACACAAAGCAGCGATAGGGAGCCCCACTGCCTTCCATTCTCAAGCAGCCAAAATACCCAAGTACAACACTTGCCAAAACCAAGATAAACACATGCTATTACTGTGATTATATGGAAACCGCTGTCTTCTCCCCCCCCCCCCCCCCACGTCCCCCTCTCTTTCTCCTCCCTCTCTTTCTCTCCATCTCGTTCACTTCCCTCTCTTTTCTCTCCCTCACTTTTGCTCTCCGTCCCATGGCTTATTGTGATTCCGAGTTCGCCATTACTGACAAGCCCCTACATATGTTTCTCATTTATTTGGTGGATTTTAATTCCTAACAGCAGTTTACAGATCTCTCATTACCAAACTATGCTGGGAAGGGGAAAACAATAAAGACGTGGTGGAAGAAGTGGAGAGGAAGAAAAATGCCTCGCAGGCCTCAGTCAGCCACGAGAGCTTTCCTCTCTCTCTCTCTCTCTCTCTCTCTCTCTCTCTCTCTCTCTCTGTGTCCCCCCCCCTCTCTCTCTCTCTCTCCCTCCCTCTCCGTCTTCTCTCCACCTCTCTCGCCGGCTCACCCCTCTTCTCCCCCCCCCCCCCCCCCCTAATTTCTCTCTCTCTCTCCTTGCGGCGGCCTGCTCCTACCATGAGCGCCAGCCTGGGGCAGACGGTGAGAGGTCAGAGGTCAACCCGGAGAGACCCCCAGCTGGAGAGCTGTGCCAGGGGTTTACCATAGTGTGGGAGCAAGTGTTTGTGTGTGTGTTTGGATTTAGGGAGAATTCAATCATCACCGAGAGCGAGGCAAGAGTGTGTGTGTGTGTCGTACCCTGCAAGTGTTGAAACGTTTATGCTAGCGTGTGTTTAATGACATTGATGGTTACCCAGATTATAAAGATGTGTGTGTGTGTTTGTGTGCGTGTGTGTGTGTAGCATGCACAGGGAACAAGTTCCTCTGTGTGGTCAGTGGTCTCAACCCATCCTGAACCACAGGGCCCCCACACCACCACTTTCCCTCAACACACACACACAAACACAAACACACACACACACACATTAGCACAGTCACTGGTCTCAGCTAAGTCATTACCCTGTCTGCGACTGGTCAGATAAATCACAAACACCCGCCCCCCCCCTGTCATGTTTAACTGGGGACACGCCTACCCCTCGTTAGCACGCTCGCTAATAGCTGGCGGTAACGAATGACTCAGATCCTATAGGATGGGGACAGGCCCCGCAGGGCAGGCCCCTTGGGGATCAGCGCCGTAATGGACCCCGTAATGGACGCTCGGCCTTCCAGCACCGCCGCCATTTTGGATCTGCGTTTTGCACCCGACGTGGCTAGGGGAGTGGCCGGGTCGCTCCGCTGCGTCTGTGTTTTGAGGGGAAAGCGTGCGCGCGGTCTGTGTGTGTATTGAGCGTGTGTGTGCGTTCCCCAGCGCGTGCGCATGTGGGGGTTTGTTTGGAGAGTGCGCGCGCGCGTGTGTTTCGAGTGAGAGCGCCCGCGCGCTTGTGCACCGCACGGGAAGAAAAGCCTCCTTTTGTCAGTGTGGCTTCGGGGGGGGGATGGCGGGCTAGCCGTGCCTGCCAAGAGCTGTGGTTTAGCCCGCCGTCACAGCGATATCAGATGCAACGAGCTAGCGCCGAGTGCCCCCCTCTGTCGCCGGGGAAGGTTTCTGGTCCAACCCCTCGACGATCGCGCCAGAGAAAATGGCGTCCGAGCCAAGACAAGTTTGAGTGTGGTCGCGCCACGTTGTGACACCACGCAACACACATCTCACACTTGCCGCGCCAGGGACAGAGCACCGTAACAACACTCATAGCTAGAAGCCATAAAACACCATAAAACACATCAAAAGCCGGTCTACGATCGCGGTGCTCTGCCAGGAGACCTGAACGAGGCGGACTGTAAGACCCAGACGAACCGAGGAGGAGACGAGGCCCGACCACCGGGCTGGTCATTGGCTCTGCTGAGAACACAACCGCTGGGCCGGCCAATCACGAGCCGGCGGGCACCTGAGGGGGCCCTGCGGCGCAGGACCGGGTCGTTAACCCTCGGTAGTCCGGCGGTTCCGGGGAGGACGGGAGGAGGGATGTGTGGGGGCACGGGAGAGGTTGCCGGCAGCGTTGCACCATCACCGAGGGACTGTGAAGCACCTATAAACATTGATTGCTTGAGTGTTGTTGTGCGTGTGAGAGAGGGAGCGTGTGTGTGTGTGTGTGTGCGTGTGTGTGTGAGCGATGGAGAGGGTGTGTGTGCGAGAGAATGTGTGTGTGACAGACAGAAGGTTTGTGTATGTACTGTAAATGTATGTGTGTGTGTGAAGGGCCATGGAACTAAATGCATTGGCTGAAGTGTGCACTTAGGCTTCCGCTTCTGAGGAGGTGGGGGTTAGGATCGTGTGCGGTTTGTTTGGGGGTGGAGGGGGCGGAGGTGGGGGCGGGGGAGTGGTTAGGGGTTTGTACTGTGCACAACTCCAATTCCATTTCAAACCTGTGTAGAAGAACAGAATCGATCCTAATGTCTTTTGCCCCACACTGAACTTCATCTGGAATTAGAAGGAGACCGAAGCAAATTGGACTGGAGATAAAAATGGATCTGATATTGAAATGCAGAAATCCATGGCCATTGTTTAGTCTACAGCGGTGAGGATTGGCCCCCTCTGGCCAATCAGCTGATGGCGTTTACAGGAAGTGCAGTGGAGGGCGCGGGGGGTGAGGAGTCTGGAGGTCTCTGGACCGACAGTCCGAGAAGAGAGGTGAGAGAGAGGGTCTGGGTTAGAGACTGGATGTTACTGCAGGTGCAGCGACCAGGCAGACTGCAAAAACACACAGACACAAAGAGAGAGAGAGAGAGAGAGAGGGGGGGGGAGAGAGACAGAGAGAGAGAGAGAGAGAGAGAGAGAGAGACAGAGAGACAGAGAGAGAGAGAAAGAGGGGGGGGAGGGAGAGAAAGTGTTTTTTTTGTTTTACGAGAATGTTGGTTTGTGATTTAGGAGATGATGAGTTCTGAGAGTGACTCAGGTGAATGGGGGCACGGTAGAGCCACCTCGTTAAGTATTCTCTCATTCTTCCTTCCCCTTTTCTCTCCCTTCCAGTCCCTCTACTCCGAGGCATTTGTTACGCCGTCGACTCATTACATCATCATTTGTTATTTTGTAGAAATTTGGCACTAATCTCCTCATGCTCGGTTCCAGCCCAGAGGAGGAAAAGGAGTAAAAAAAAAAAAAGGAAAAAAATCAGAATAATGAAATTGGTGTGTCAGACCACCAAGTTGCCTCTCCAGCCAGCCACCCCCCCCTTCCTCCCCCCCCCCTTCCTCCCTCCCTCCACCCCTCTCTCAGCCCTATCCCTCGTTCTTGGACATGGGCCAGGAAGGGAAATCCATGAAACATGAAGAATGCGAGTGGAGCAGGGGACTGCTCCACAACTTTTCCTCTCACACGGCGCGGCTGCACACGGCGGGCTGCAGCCCTGCCCGTGTGAATCAGAGGAACTGTGGTCGGCCGTAATGAGCCCTGTCTTGAAATGGCACTTTTCAAACTCGCCTCCGCCAAACAAACCTCAGACAGCTGATGCGTTAAAGGCGTCTTTCCAGAAAGCCGGGGGAAGAAAAACAGAAAGGGGGGAGAGAGAGAGAAAAAGAGGGAAAAAGAGAGAGATTGCCTGTAGCGGGAGACTCCCCGAGTGCTATCGTGGCAGGTCACATGACAGCACTTTGGCCACCTCCGATTGGTCAGGAGGTAGAGCAAATTTGTCCGCCATGTAAGGAAGGCTGGGAGCAACATTCTCTTCTCTCCCTCCCTCCCTCTCTCTCTCTCCCTCCCTCTCTCTCTTGCTCCAATCTTAAAATGGCGGCCGCAGAAAGCGTGCCAAAAAGAAGTCGAACCTGACGCTCTTTTTCTTTTCAAGACTTCTTCTTTTTCATTTTATAAAAGATGTTTTCTTTTTTTGGACCCAGCAAACTGGGAAAGGAGAGCGGGAGCAGGGTGAGGAGAACCAGATGAAGAGAGCTGGTTTTTTCGCTCAACACTGGCTGGTACGGTGGTTGAGGAGGAAGTTTGAAATCTTGCCAGGAAAAAACATTAACCGTACGGTGTCCGGGAGTCTTGAGAAACTGCTTTCTCTTAGCTAGCAGACACACACACACACATAGCTACACACACACACACGCACACACACACACAGAACATGAGCACACAAACCCGCACGGAGAACATGAGTGCTCCTACTCTTTCTCACACACACACACACACACACACACACACACACACACACACCCACACAGAACATGAGAGTTAGCAGACTCTGATCCTTCTCACAGGGGGGGCTAACATCACAACACTGGCTGTCCTGAAGGCAGCAGACTGGGGCAAGGAGACACGCCCCTCCAGGCTTGGACACACACACACACACACACACACACGCAATACAATCCAAACCTGTGTTGCTTCAGTGTTATTAAATGTGTCATACCTGGCTAGAAAAAGGATTTGACTCCAAGCTCAACGTTTAGATAGAGATAGATAGAGTGTGTGTGTGTGTCCACCTCCATGTGTGTTTTAAACATGTCAATCCAGTGTCTGCGGAATAGGGTGGCGTGCGGTTATAGAAGTTGGCCCATTCACACACGCACACACACAAACACACAGAAGCAACATTTGACGTAGCTTTCCCCTGTCGTTTGGAACACACACACGAGAGACGCTCTTAGCCCTGTCAGCGCCTGTGTACCAATGGAAAACAACAACAACAACAACAACAAAAGCAATGTTGTTACTGTTACTGTTACTGAGCTGTTACCCGATGACTTACAACGACAGAGCAGGCCAATGACTCGCAACCGTGGCCTGTGGGAGTGAAAGGACTGTCCTTCATCCTGTAGCGGACGAGTGTATGGGTGGGGGAGGGGGGAGGGCTGGGGGTAGGTGGTGGGGTTGGAGGTGGGGGTGGGGGGGATAGGGCTGGGGGAAGGGCTGGGGCTGGCTGACACTGGGCCGAAGTGTCTGAAGTCCACTGTCACGTCTAATGAGAGCTTATTCAATTAGGCTTTGCTTTGCATTTCAACCTCTGAGCCCCATTCCCCTGGTCTGTCTGCCCCACATGACGTGAACACGGCTTTACTGTCCCATCAAGCTTGTGTGCGTGCATGTGTGTGTGTGTGTGTGTGGGGGGGGGGGGGAGCTGTGGAATTTGAAGTGTGTAGTACAGGTACAGTATGGTACAGTATTTGTCGGGGGTGCGTTTTGTTTTTGTTTTGGAGGCCCGTGCGGGCAGCGTTTAAGACAGGCTTGGGAGGGAAGCCTAATCTCATCATGTCTGCTGGCTTCCCCTGTGCCAAAGAATCATGGGGAAAGAGGATCAGAGTGGAATGTTCTGTTCCCAGAGGCCGAGCCCTGATCAAATTAACCCTGCAGTGGATCCCTACCACACAGCCATCCAGCCCCCCGCCTCCCCCCAGACCCAGCCACCTAGCCCCGGCCCTAGCCTAGACCCCAACCCCAGGCCTGTCCTTGGCCCCAGCCTTTGTCCCAGGTCTAGCGTTGACCTCTGCCTTGATCCATGATCTATGCCCATCAGCAACCCCGAGTCAACCTGACTATTAGCTCCAAGATCTAATAATAAACAGATAATCCCCTCCCCCGCCACCCAAAAGAAAAAAATCATAAAGCAAGACGTTCTCTCTTTCTCTCAGCGTCCTTTTACTTCATCTCCCTCTTTCGTTGCCTGGACAGTGACAGAGGTCAGAGAGTTTAACATGGGCTGATATGGAGAAAGTGTCATTGTCGGCTCTGAGGGATTCAACTGTACACTCTTACTAAACCAGAGAGACGCCTCGCTGTCGTTTCCCCCCCAAAAAAGTCGAGGCAGACATTTCAAAACACCTTGTTGAAGACAAGCAATTTTTTTAAATTCCTTTTGAAATTCCTCGCGCTGTGCACGATTCCCGATGGAAGTGTTGCAATTCGCAGTGGGCAGATGGTTGGACTGAGGGAGAGGAGAGCGAGAAGGAGATCAGTCCAGTCAAGCTGTCCACTCCGACAGAGGACATCAGTGTCATCTCTACCTCCACAGACGAAGAGAGAGAGAGAGGAGAGAGAGGGAAAGAGGAAAGAGAGGGAGAGAGAGGAAAGGGGAGAGAGAGAGAGAGAGAGAGAGAGAGAGAGAGAGAGAGAGAGAGAGAGGGGAAAAAGAGGAGCGTGCGGGCCTGATAGGGAATCTCTCTCCGTTCCCAGATTGTCTCCTCCACTCTCCTCCGTCTCTCCCTCTCTCTCCTTGCCTCCACCTCCGACAGCAGACGGAAATCACCCCAATCCCCCCCCTCCCATTCCCCGTAACCGTGACTGACGATGCCCCCCCCCCCCCCCCCCCCACCGCCCCCTCTCCTCCACACGACTCAATCGATTCACTCTGATGCCTTCCTCAAACAAATTCTACTATTATTGTTATTTTGCCGGCCTGGCCGTGCCATGTTCCTAATCCAGGCTGCCATGCTACTAATGACCCAAAACAATCGCTGTTTCTAATATGCATATTTAATGGCGACAGCTGAACAAATTACATATTTATGGATTATAAAGGGGGAATGCTCCTCAGAAGCATTAGCTATGCAAGCAGGTATGGGGGTCCCATCTGCACGGGCATCTGTATGAGGACTGGCGTGGGGGGGGGCTGTCATAGGGGGCTCGACATAAGGGGACTGCCCCCTCACCCTCTCTGGTGACTGGGAGACTTTACCAGTGCACACTTACACCCTTACAAGTCAAAGCACAGTCTCACTGACACAGTCGGGGAGAAATCAGTGCAGCTTGCATGCTAACAGGTAGGATCGAGACAGAGAGAGACAGACAGAGGGAGAAGGAGAGAGAGCTAGAGAGAGCTAGAGAGAGAGGGGATGAGAGAGAGAATGGACGAGAGAGAGAGAAAGAGAGCGAGAGTTGTGAGTGTGTTCCGAGGATTCTTCTCTGTATTCAGGGTAGATTAGTGTGGCAGCTTCCATTGCCAGCCATCCCATTAAAACTACACACTCGGAGTAGTCTAACCCTCATTTTCAACTTAATTAAGATTTCAATTAGGAAGTTTAAGTCCTCAGAATCAATCGCTGTAAAGTAGCAGGAGAAAACCCTTTATTATCATAGATCAAAATCCTGTAGTGGAATGATTATAATAATTACCTGGGGGTACCTGGATTAATAATCCAGGTACCCTACTAATCCACCACAGTGCTAGATAGATGGATGGTCTAAGAAAAGATAGATTTTATTTTATTAATTAAACTTTTAATTTAACTACATGGAACTGTTTTCATTTCTGGAAAATTTGTCTAGGGAACCTGAGTAGGGATCTCCAAACAGGTCATGTGACCTGGACCACTCTTGATCAGGTGGTTAGATCGCCACTTAGCTGCAGCTTCTCCTTGGAGCAAATTGTCCCCTATATAACGGGAAGTGTATGGATGACAGATGCCCCCCCAGAGACTGTCAGTGTCATCTTCACTGTGCGTCGGACCCAATCAGGGACCCTCAACCGGCGGATATCGCCGGTGGTCCGCTTCTCCGCGGGCAGAAGTTTCCGGGTGCTCGGCGGTGGAGGGGGAACAGCTGCGCGGCCTTGGAGAGCACTTACAGAGAGACTGCGGTGGAGGAGGAGGGGGGACCAACGACTTGTTCCAGGACGCTAACAATCTTAGCGAGGATAAGGAAGCTGATCCGCCTGTGTGCTGGGCTCCATATTATTGGAGAGGATTTGGAGCTGCGTTCTCCTATCATGGGTGGGGGGGGGGGGGCACTTTCAGCAGTTAGGCTGCTGGAACTCCAAATCCCCCCCACTCTCCTAACCAGATTGGGTTTTGCGGCTTACCTTCGGACTAGTTACCCCCCACCTGCGAATTTGGGAGTCAACAGGTAGTGACTGCAGCGAAAATAGCAGGGCGACGAGGGCAGAGGGATTGAGGAGGGACGTTTGAGATGACAGCCTGACCGTGTCTGGGACGTCTTCAAGGGGTGGTGGGAGGGGGCGAGAGAGCGAGAGAGAGAGAGGGACACAGAGAACGAGAGCGAGAGAGACCAGCAGGGCTAGTGAGAGTTTCCAGAGAGCAGGCAGGCGATGAAGGAGGGATAGCGGGAGGGAGAGAGGAGGTTTGGCACTGCCATGGATGCGGTGACTGGAGGAAAGTGTGTGGTCAGGGAGCCTCCAGGCCAAACCAGCTGCATGAGAGGAGGGAGAGTGGGAGAGGAGGAAAACCACAGCTTGTGTTCGACACGTCGCTACTGCCTTTTGTCTACTGTACGCCCCTGCCTCCCCTCTCTCGCTCTCTTCTCCCTCTCTCTCTCTCTCGCTCTCTTCTCCCTCTCTCTCTCTCGATCTCCTCCTCTTCAACACAAAAGCACACAATAGGGCCGCCTAATTCGAACCGTGCTCGATTCTGCCACGTTTTCTTGGCTTTGGGTTCCAATTTGAAGTTGAGCCATCTAGAAAACCGCAGCACTCTTCCCTTCCTGCCTTCTCTCTCTCTCTCTCTCTCTCTCTCTCTCTCTCTCTCTCTCTCTTTCTTTCTTTCATATTTATTTTCCATTTTTTTGATACATAGGAATGCTAATACATTAATGAGACACGTTTCTAGCGTTCTGTTCTCAAGTCATCGGCAGATTTCAAAGACACGTCCACACGTGTGCCCGCAGTAAGCCCAGGCTTTCGGCTGGGAGCCACTTGTTAAGAAGCAACACTTCACATGAGGTGCAACGTTAAGGCATTCTGACAAGGTATTAACTCTTGAATAAGTCAGTGGGTTACTCTAGTGAAGGGATGGAAGAGAAAAGAAGAGAGAAATGGAGAGAGAGGGAGAGAGAAAACATTTGGAAATAAAACGAAGAGTCGTGATCCGGAGACTGAAAGAAAGTAGAGAGACAGGGAGGAGAAAGAGAGAGAGAAAAGACAAAAAGAGATAGGTAAAGAGAGAGAGGAAGAGATCAAACGAGTGATAGAGAGGCAGATAAATAGAAATAGAGAGAACAATACAGGGAGAGAAAGAGAGCAACAGAGAGAGCGAGAAGGAGAGAGACAGAGAGAGAGACAGAGACAGAGAGAGACAGAGAGAGAGAGAGAGAGAGAGAGAGACAGAGAGAGAGAGAGACAGAGAGAGACAGAGACAGAGAGAGAGCGCCCTGGTCTGGGTGGGACTGGACTGCTTATTAAGATTCCCGAGGTGCAGTGACTCAGCCCATTTTGGTAATGGAGAGCCCCGGCCACCTAAAGATGGAAATGGCCATTTTTCAAACCCCCACATTTTATATATAAATTATCCCAAGCACTTCCAAAGTGGGGAGGGCCAGGAACACTGCAAGGTCATTCTCAAATCTTTCGGATGCCTTCGATTGGAAGAAGGGTTTTAATGGGGAGTGCTGAGGACAGCTAAACTCGAGTGCAGCCATTTGTACTGTAAGACAGGGGGGGGGGGGGGGGGGGGATCGGCATAGCAACCCTGAGCTAGCGATAACTTCTTAAAGGGGCTGTATTTACTCGATTAGATTGACGATGAGATGATGGGATAAAGGACTTAACTCAGGAAAGACAGAACCTCCTGTCAGAAGAGTCTGGGTTCGTCTACCATCCAATATTTCTGTTTCCTGCGTCACATACAATACGTGTTGATACTCGCGCAGAAACACCTGACGTGCTCGCAAGCTGGGCTGTCAGGAGCTGTGCTGCCAAACCAAAGTGGGTCGAGACGTCATTTAGGGTCAAAAGCAGATTGGAAACAGGTTGTGTTGCTGACGAGAGAGTACCAGCACCTGCTGGACAGAAGGAGGAAACCTCAAATCAGGTCCAATCCCAAGTCCAAGATCGGCTCCGGGGGAGGGGTCAACCTTGTCTAAAACCTTGGTGTTCTCCAGCAGGGGGGTTGTGGTAAGCCCATACTCCCTCGTTATCTCCAGGGAAGGTCAGGTCACAGCAAACCCAGGGACTCTACTCTATCCTGGGCTACCCCCCTCCCCCCCTCCAGCCTCACCTCAGTTAATGTCTCCTCTCTTCCCCAGGGTTGTTTTTAGATTCGGAGACCGTGCACATGCTACACTGCCCCACCCCCACCTAGAGCCCTCTCTATGTGTCTCCAGGAGAGTAGCCCTGTGTACATCTGATATCACCAAGGAGACCAGGACACCATTGGCATCCACTGATGCCAACATTGTAAAGAGCTGCCCGAACCCAGTCCCAAGTTCCTGCTGTAGGGGGCATGGATGTTCTCTGTGCCATGATGAGGTTAGGATGGGGGACTGCTGGCTAAGAACTGAGGCTAATGGCTTTAAATCAGACAGGATTGCTGGATTACCTCAGGATTTCCTCTGTAATCGCGTTGGGGCGCTTCTTCCTCTTCCAGAGTCACGGTGAGGGGGGGGAGAGAGTTTGGAGGGCATGCTTTTCTGCCAGTCTGTTACCAAATGATGTACGGTGTCAAAGGGTTGACCAGGGTTGACCAGGCAGAATCGACAAGCCCTCACGACGGACCTTACAAAAAAAAAACGTGAAATCCACTGCCCCCAAAGTAAGCAGACAGCACAAATTTATGGGGGTCAAAATTAACGGGGTCAAATCCTTGTTTACTTTGGTATCACCAAACTGGATGATGTCAGACAACGGCTTATTTAGAACACTAAAGGTAAAGTAGTTCTCTGCAGACAACCCTTTGATACAAGGCCAAAGACTTATTGAGTCTAATCTGAACCTAATCCATCCCATCCTTCCTAGGAGGACGCTAGCTCACTTTAGAATCGTAGGTCCAAGGCCCTTGTGGAACAACAGACTATGGATGAAATCCCCACCTCCACCTCTCGTTATAGAAACCCTTTCCAGTCCAGGACCTTGCTTGGCTCCTACAAGTTCCTAGATTTTGTTGTCTTATTGGCACAAGACACATATGCTCTAGGAAGTTCCAAGCGCTTCCGTGACATCCTTTAGACAACAACAAAGGATTGCCACCCATGTATTTGACGTCAGACAGATTACATTTCTTTCAGTTTACATTTACATTTAGTCATTTAGCAGACGCTCTTATCCAGAGCGACTTACAGTATGTACAGGGACATTCCCCCCGAGGCAAGTAGGGTGAAGTACCTTGCCCAAGGACACAACACATCAGTTGGCATGACCGGGAAGCGAACTGGCAACCTTCGGATTACTAGCCCGATTCCCTCACCGCTCAGCCACCTGACTCAGTTGATTCATTTTCACAACAGTTTTTGGGTTGTTGATGCTAGCTGGCTAGCTGCAGCCTAATTGGATGCCGGTGTTTGGGTTAAGCGGATGGGTCGTGCGGCATGGTCTGTGATTGTCTGTTTCCACGGTGATCTGGGTGCTGTAGGTTTGCAGGGGTTAGCATTAACCCCAGACAACCCTGTCAGTAATCAGGAGCACATCCCACCAAGCGCATGTGAGCCGGGACTGTTAACAGTCTGGTAGGAAGCAGCTTGTCCTATTTCTCTGTGTTCCATCTGGGCCGGGGCAGGGAAAGCCACCCGCTGGATTACGGCTCTGTGTGGTCCCAGCGGGGCTCCGTGGAGCGGGTCATGCGCTGACCGTCTCAGCGCCCCACCAGAGGGACCGTGGCATCACCTTCTGAGGGGGGTGGGGGAGGAGGGGGGGGGACAATGACCGTGATGCAAGGAACGCTTACAGTTCCAGTCCGGGGTGCCACCGACGCCCGCTTTCTCTGGGTTTTTCTCATCCACTCCCCCCCCCCCCTCTCCAACCCCCCCCCCTCCAACCACCCCCCCCCCAGCCAAACGTATTGATCGAAAGAGGCAGGACAAGCCCCGCCCCCCCCCCTCACAAACACACACAGTCCGCTCCATCTTTTTTTTTCTTTTTTCGCCGCCTCTGCGTCCGTGAGCGGGAGTGAGTGAATGCTTTGTATGTTCACAAGATGTTATTGATTCCTCTATCACAGGGGCTACATGATGGCCAGGGACGTTTCTGCAACCCATCTCATGCTTCGGGGCCCTTAACCCCCCCCTCCTCCTCCCCCCATCCCCGCCCCCAGCCCCCTCCCTCCCTCCCCCCTCCTCCTAGCTCTATTTGCCATGCATCCTGCCGGCCAGAGCAGAGTCGAGCGCAGCGCTTTAATATCTATCTTAAGAGTTGACAATCTTTCGGGGCAATTAAAGCAATCGATGCAGGCCTGAGAGGAACCTCTTATCCCCAGTAATAGCTCTCACTAAATAATGAATAGCGCCCAGGCCCTGGAGCAGAGCACTGCAGAAACGCCCACAACCTGCAGAGAACGAAGGCGTCCGGTTTTCACGAAAAAGTCGTAGGTGGATTACGATGAGCCCCGTCTGTCTCCTCAGAGGAGCGGATCTTTTACAGAAACCAGAGACCCTCCCGGTTCGAATGATTTGCGTTTGTGTGGGTTTCCGGCCCCGAGATGCTCCGTGGGCCACTCGCGGCCGGACATGAACGCCTTCGCCGGATCGCTGAACGATAAAAGTGTTGCATGGAAGAGGGAACGAGTGAGTGTGTGATTGTGTGTGTGTGTGTGTAGGGGGGTGGGTGGCGCTGAGATTCCTGACATACGTCTGTCAAAGATAGCCTCCTCTCTCCTCCGGCGTGTTTCCACCGAATGAAGGAGGCATTGTCCGCCCCGTCTATTGACATGGAGAACGGCACGGCCGGAATACCCACCCCGCATTAATGGTGACGAATACACACGAGATGGGGGATGTGAGAGAGCAAGGAGGGGGTCGGGGGGGGGGAGAGAGCGCTCCGATTTCAGACTGCACAACAGTGGTCTTATTATCAGAGACGGGTGCATACGAGGTTAATGAGAGTCTATTGACTGATCGTCCTGAGCGAGCGATGTGACACACACACACACACACACACACACATCTGCGTCTGGGCTTTTTCCACGCTAAATGTGAATTCACAAACGTGGCCAAGGGACACTGGCTGAGAGTGAAACGAGCGCAGGGATCGAAATATTTCGGAATTTATTTGAAGAGGTCTGGAAACCAGGCCAAGCCACAGACACCAGGCGCGAGCGTGAGGCCTCGTTCCCTTTCTGTGTGGTGAACTCTCTCGCTCTCTGTTTTACTGCCCTCTCTCCCTCTCTCTCCCTCTCTCCCCCTCTCTCCCTGCCCTCTCTCTCTCTCTCCCCCTCCTCTCTCTCTCAGCTGTTTCCTCTCCTACCAGACTGAGCTAGGGCCCAGCATGGCTGCCGTCCCAGATCTCCCTATCATATCTACCACGGGGGCGAGCCATGGCCAGAGCCAACTAGAACTCCAGCACTCTGTGTTGGACTGTGCACCTTTCCAACACTTGGGTTTGTTGTTGTTCTCCAAGCCAAGAGCGAGTCACAAGCCACACTGGCAACAGCTACTGTATCACCCGCTGCCGCCCCCCCCCCCCCCCCCCCTCCACCTCCCCCCCGACACTTCCTCTCCACATTTCTGAGCTGTTTGACTGCTTGTTAATAGCCTCTGTTGAAAGGGAAAAAATATATAATTCGAAGGGTATAATAGTAAATAAAATCCGACCCCTCGACAACAAAAAAGAACTCACTCAGGTTGGTTTTTCTGACTGGACCTGAGGGCCATGGCAGCAGTGCTATGCAGCCTACCCCTAAGAATGTCCTCTGGTTCACCGCTAGGGCTTTAACCTGCTAAACCCCTGTTGCCCAGTTTAGCCCCCCCCCCCCCCACCCCCCCAGCTCAAAGTGTGAGAGTGTGCCACCTGTTCCCTGCCCCCCCCCCCCCCCCCCCACACACACACACACACACACACACACACACGTCCACAGCCGGCAGCACACCTTCCTCCTCCCTGCCAGACACACGATGACCCCAGCCCCCCCCCCCCCCCCCCCCAGCTTGACCTCCCTGACCTCGTGGTGACCCGTGCATGAAAGCGTGACACCCTTTCCCTCGAGAGGCCCCTCCACTTCTCCCATTAGTAACGACACAGGCGAGGTCAGGCTATGGGCCCCTCTGCAGCCCCCCCTGCCTACCAAACACTCCCCACCCCAGTTTAGGACACCCCATCTGGGGAGGTGGAAGCTGGTGGGTCTGCCTCCTCTCTCTCCGCGAGCCTTCCAACTGGGGCATGGAACTGGACAGGCCTGAACAGCAGCTGAAATCTTTCCAGGAAACCCACTTCCTGGGGAGGGTTCTCAGGTAAGAGTGGATGGGGACCCAGGTCAGGAGTTCAAACGAATCTGGGGGGCGCCGTGACAGGAAGGTTCTGGATGAACGAGGGCCCTAAATACCTGTCAGGTGCCAGGGACTCGTCGCCCGTGCGACCGTGCGGCACGGAGGTGACCTGCTAATGAGCTTCAACCTCTCTGGGAGAGCGAGGTTCTCTGTTCTGTGTTGTTCAACACCTTGTCAGACATGTGCACTGAGGTTCTGTTGAGGTAGAGGGGGGGAGCACTTGTTTTGGGCTCGAGGGACAGGGAGAAGGGGTGGGGTTTGGGGAGACGATAGGCGAGGGGCATGGATAGGGGTAGGAGAGGAGAGATAGATGGTTGGGTTGTGGCATCTTGTGGATGTAATAAGTCTATGACTGGCAGGCCGAGGGCTATCAACAACCCCTCCCCCTCTCCAACACCACCACCCTCCGGTTATTTTTAAACACCGGAGCCCTGTCGTCCTAAATATTTCCTGGTGTCAGCCAGATAGCAACAGGAGCTTTGACAGAGGTAGTCCAGCCATCACCTCACCCCCCCCCCACACACACACACACCCCGCCCCCCCCAAATCCCTGTCGCTGGGCAAACCACGAGAGGGTATCGGGGCGAGGGGGTAGGTAGGCAAAATGGTGAGTCTACCAACCAAACACAGGCTTGCAGGGCAGCTTGTGACTTTGGCTGGGAAACAATCACTTTAACAGCTTTTCTACTACTGGAAATGTATATATATTTAGAATCCCGCCACACCACAACCCTGGCCCTACTCCCCCCCTAAACTAAAGCTGTCTGGCATACTGAACTAGTGGTGAACTAGCCAGCTTCCATTCTTGGACAGGTCCTGTCAGCTCCACGCGCACAGCAAGCCCGGCAGCATCACTCTCTTTCCGTCGTGGGGTGAGGACACCTGCCCACGCAGGAGAAGAAGAACGATGACTCAGTCTGGTCGGCCTAATGATTTATGTTGCCAGGTTTGTGAACTTCTCAATGAGAGGTTGACCAGTGACTCAGGCTTACACGGGAAAACAGCTTGTTCTCATTCTGTCTTAATCGCTATTGTTCAGCCTGAAATCCTGCTCCAGCAAATCTCCTGTTTACTTGTTTCTCCTGTTTTAAATCTCTTAGATTATGGTTGAATAAGTGCCAAAAGGCTGAGACCTAGACCTGTGTCAGACAGAGACAGAGAGAGAGACAGAGAGAGCGAGAGAGAGAGAGAAAGTGAGAGGGGAGGCAGAAAGTGAGGGATGGAAAGAGATATAGAGAAAGGGGGAAATGGAGGCCCATTATTCCCAGGATAGCAGCTTAGTCTGCAACTCTCCTCACCCCCCCCCCCTCCCTCCCTCCTTCAGTCTCTCCATCTCTTCTCTCTCCCCTTCCTATTTGTGGATAACCCAAACAAAATATAACAAAAATAGACAACACACAGAAAAAATACAGATTTCAAGAGGACAAAGTCTGGAAATGGGTGGACAGAGCGGAGAGAAAGAGAGACAGAGATAGAGAGACGGAGAGAGGCAGACAGTCAAATACAGAGAAAAATGGAGAGAGACAGAGAGCGACAGAAGAGAGAGAGAGAGAGAGAGGCTGAGAGCAGAGTGCAGACAGGCCTCACAGGGAGAGAGTCCTGAAGGGGGAGGGCTTGGGCGCTGGGGGGCTATGGAGCAAGGGACGCGAAGAAGAGAGGAGGAGGAGGAGAGGAGGAGGAGGGCGAACCCGGGTGGGTTTTCTCGACGCTGTGATCTCCTTCCTGTGTGGCTGTCAGGGCCTGTGGCGGATTCTTACATCTTCCCCCGGCTCTGCCCTCCTGCCCCTGACTCCCCCCCTCTCCCTTCGCTCACCCCCTCCTAAAAGCCCACCCCCACAAAACTGTGTGTTCCTCCCCTCTAACCTCCAACCCCCCCCCCACCACCCAGCACCTCCCAACCCCTCCCCACTCCATCCCATAGGCCTAGTTTGGTTGAATGAGAGGAAGGAGAGGGAGAGAGAACGAAAGCGAGGGAGCGAGAGAGACTGAGAGAGAGACATAGAGAGAGAGCCCAGGGGCTTGCCGGCCTAACGACTATCCTGGTATCTCAGTTTTAGAGGAAGCAAACTGCATCTCTTTTCATAACCGGCACAAAGTTGCCATTCTGATGCTCCGGTGCTCCTCCCCCCCATGCTATTCCTACAAACATAAGAGATTAGCAGGAGATTACAGACCCAAAAACGCAACAGATTTCGACTCCAAACCGACAGCGCTGCAGGTGAGCGTGGCCGGGGATAATGTTTGACTAGCTCAGTGCTAATCAGAGCTGGACCGAGCACAGGTCAAGTTCAGTCTGCTGGGAGGATTTGAGGGAGGGAGAGGGGCGCAGAGTGGAAAGGGGTCAGTTCAGGTCAGTTGTGTGACCAGAGTTACGGTACTTAGGCCACAGAGTCAGGAAATGGGGCATGCAGGCGTGGAGGCAGCCTGACGGGGGGGGGGAGAGGGGCCTTGCGACACGCTGACCTCCCCAGCCAGGGCCGGGCGCTCCCGCACATGCCCAGATTGCAGCGTTTGACCCCTAGGAGAGCTCCTCCCAGCAAACAAACACACAAGCCAACTGGACCAAACCGCGCCCCCCCCTCCCTGTTCTCCCCCCCCCCCCGCCTCTTCTCCAATCCAATCAGAGACAGAAGCCACGGCATTAGTCGAAATCTAACCAAAACAAGAGGAGAAAAGCACTCAAATCCCTGTTCCGTTTGTCCTGAATTTAAACGTCCCCTCTCTCTCCCCCCTACCCCCTCCTCCCCCCCCCCCCCTTGCTTTCACGATCCCCAGGAGTGAACCCGGGCGTGGGGGCGACTTCACACGGAAGGTACGCCGACAGGAAGGAAGTGACGGGGCAGGTCAAGGAAAGGGTCGGCGAGAGCAGCA
>NC_090075.1:4711459-4754652 GCF_038355195.1 Osmerus mordax
TGGGTTCACTTGGTTCTGTATGACAGGGAGACAAAGTGATGTGTTCTAAACAGGTATCTATATTTACACCTCTCTCTCTCTCTCTCTCTCCTCTCTCTCTCTCTCTCTCTCTCTCTCTCTCACAAACACACACCCCTCGCTGGGGTGAGCCTCAGAGCAGGGGTCTGAGTGATGGGGTCTGTCTGTCCCATTTCGCCTGCAGCATCCTTCATCCCCACCCTGAGGCTGGGGATCTGGACCCGCATCCTGGCCCCGCTCATCACTCCCCCTCCTGCTCATCACTCCCCCTCCTGGTCATCACTCACTCACCCCCCCATCCTCTTCCCTGGTCATCACTCACCCCCCCTCCTCCTCCTCATCACCCCCTCCCTGGTTATCCCCCCCCCTCCCTGGTTACCCCCCCCCCTCCCTGGTTATCCCCCCCCCTCCCTGGTTATCCCCCCCTCCCTGGTTATCCCCCCCTCCCTGGTTATCCCCCCCCTCCCTGGTTATCCCCCCCCCCCACGCTCATCATCCATCCCCCAGGTTGGCACCCCCCTGGCTGACCCCTCTACCTGGGCACTCTCCCGCCATGTTTGAAACAGTGGTTCGTTGCCTGACCGAGTCATTCTTCCAAGGCGAATGCCTCCTCGCAGCCTCGGAGAATGGATAAGGAAAGAAACATATATCATTCATTTTTTACTTTTTTATATATTCCTGAATGAGTAAAACACTGTGTATTCATGAGCTATATTCCATGGCGTGAACGGTGTGATTGGTGAACAGAAGGGAGGGATGTTTTAGTCTGGCTGGCTCCTCGTGTTCCTCCCTGCGATGCACTTCTATAATTAAATATGACAACAGATCAGTTGAAACCATCCAGGCCTACTGAATGTGTCGAACACGAGAACGGTAACACCAAACTCCCCGTCTCCGAGTTCTGCTCTATAAACACAGGAAGCTCCCAGCATGCCTGTCCACCTTCTCCACGTCGGTGTCCTGAGAAAAGGTGCCCGCATGTCGACCCTGTGTTCCCCTGCCTCTGCTCTGTGTTCCCCTGCCTCTGCTCTGTGTTCCCCTGCCTCTGCTCTGTGTTCCCCTGCCTCCGCTCTGTGTTCCCCTGCCTCTGCTCTGTGTTCCCCTGCCTCTGCTCTGTGTTCCCCTGCCTCTGCTCTGTGTTCCCCTGCCTCTGCTCTGTGTTCCCCTGCCTCTGCTCTGTGTTCCCCTGCCTCTGCTCTGTGTTCCCCTGCCTCTGCTCTGTGTTCCCCTGCCTCTGCTCTGTGTTCCCCTGACTCTGCTCTGTGTTCCCCTGCCTCCGCTCTGTGTTCCCCTGCCTCCGCTCTGTGTTCCCCTGCCTCCGCTCTGTGTTCCCCTGCCTCTGCTCTGCCAGGGGATTCGGCAGGAGGACAGAGAGGAGAGTGAGAGGGGAGAGAGGGAGGGAGGGAGAGAGGGAGAGGGGGAGAGAGAGAGAGAGAGAGAGAGAGAGAGGGGGGGGGGGGGAAAGGAGGGAAGATTAGGCCGAGCAGTCCAGGGCCTTATTAGAATTCCACGTAGGCCACAGCCACATCTGGTGCCTGAGCCTCGACACTCATTCTTCTGAAAACCAATTTCTGCGCTGAGGCTTGGCTCTGGGGTGGGGTTAGAGCCGGGAGGGGGGGGGGGGGGGAGCGACTGTTCTCTGACCCCTTGTCTGGGACGCTCCAGGTGGACACTCCCGCATAAAGACTGATCTGTGATCAGCTTCATCTATCTACTGTATATCGTCATTGGACGAAAACTCCCAAACTGACAACTGATTGTATGGAGAACTTCATTCAAGTGGTATTTGTAGTTATTTTCTTCAAAAGGGATTAAAGGGAAGGACAATAAAATGGTTTTACATGGAACGCTTTCATTCCTCACTGTTGCCTGTAGTTTCCAATGTTGATCAGCAGAGGGAGACATTGCTCCAAGTCTGGAACAACTGATCTGGAAATGAAGCAGGTGTTGTTCAGAATTACTAATTTCATTTCCATCAATGATTTTGAATGTCAATTTGTTCCCATTCATTTAATTCGATGTTGTGCTTTTTATGATTTATCATACACAGAGAAAATATTATTCCGATTTATATTAAATATAAAGCTTTTAATTCATTACAATTTATTAACAATTAATTGTTTTCAAAGCAAAAATAATCTATCAATTATTGATTGAATATCAATCAATAAAATAGTGAAGAAAACCATGGTTCAATTGCTTTTCATATTGTAATTAAAGTACATGATTATAGTAGGCATACCTATTTCCATTTAGCTAAATTAATTCATTTAAAATAAAAAAATAAACTATCAGTGCTTGTGGTTCCAAAAGAGATCAAATGTTCCTGACTCCATACATGTAGAGAAGAACATAAAGGAACCGTGAACGTCTTCTATACATCTCCCCCCTCCCCACCTCCCAGACAAACGAGTACAGCAAATGAAGCCGTTAAAGGCAGAGCGTGAGCGCATCAAGAGGATTTGGCCTCTTTCTCTGAAGGGGATTTGGCCGGCTCCGGCCTGACAGAAGCACATGTTGTGGGAAGATAGCGGGGACCACAACAAAGGCGGCCCTGAGCCCAGCCGAACGGCGCAAGCTCCCTGGCAGTTCCGCAGCCCTATGCCGCCTTGGCGCTGTCGGCCCGCGTTAGTCACACCCCAGGAGAGAGGCCCTGGACGGGCTCCCGCCAACCAACCACGGCCCTCGGCTCGCAGACTCCGAACCGCCGCCGAGCGCCACAAAGGCCTACCAGGGCTCTGCTGTCACATAGCCTGCCTATGTCCCAGCAGCGCACAGCAGCCTCCACAGTCTTCTAAGACACAGAGATGAATAGACGACAGACAGTTTCTGTCCCACACGCATGTAGAAAATATAGGATGGGGATATTCAATTAAAAGAGCATTATGCGATTACGCTGTAGCTCCAGTCTGACGCAGACTGTTGTCTTAGACACAGTGACCTTGGCTTTTGCAAACCAGCGGCTTCTCACAGAGAAGACGTTCCGTTTTTCGTGTTTGAGAGCCTTAAAAGGACGCTTTTAATAACAAAAAAATGTTCTTTAAATGCTCTGGTACACTGGTTACTGTTCACGGTTCTCAATTACTATGTATTTAAATATATTGTTGTATTTTAATTCATCTGCAGCCAGACCCCGTGGCTATGGAGTGTACACAGCCCTGTGGTTATCCTAGTTCAGGCCAGACTCGTTAGTCACTAAACCACAATGCTCCACCATAACGAGTGGCTGTAATTATCGCATTGGCTCAGAAACCTCCCTTTAGTTAATTTCAGCTTCCAGTCACCTGTGTGTGTGTGTGCACTTGTGTGTTGGGGGGGGGGGGGGGGAGGGGGGTAGTATTGTCTCCGCATCCAGCTGTGTGCAGATCTGCTGTTGTGAACAGCTGTCAGGTGTCTTATGGTGTTTTCATATTGCACTGGGGGGGGGGGGGGGGGGGGGTGCAGGGAGTTTGTGGTGCCTGCACATCTGTGGGGAAGTGTGGGCGCTGTTCAGGTGTGTGTTGTGGAGGGTGTTACATTCAATGATCCACTCCAGTCCCCCGCCTGGTATCTGCCACAGACACACGCAGGCCTGTTAGCAGCACCCTATACATGACTGGCTAAGGAGCTCTGGACAGTATATATACAGCCTTGTAGCACTTTTGACGATTACTACATCGTACTGTACTGCACTTTCACATGTAAAGAGTTAGACTTGGACGAGCTTGATAACTTGCATATTGTGTATTTTGGTCATTGTGATTCCTTATTGTGGAATATTTACACCACACCACCGACGTCAGCATTCTCAGGAGGCCTAAACACGTTTTATCTGGCAGCAAACCCTGATTAACAAACTGCAGTGTGTGCCACAAGCACCATCCCCCTGCCGATTACACCCTTCATCGTTAGCTCAGTGCTCAAAAACACAGGAAGGCGGATTTTCGTATTCATTTGTGGGCCTGGATGCAGGACACTGTCTTTCTCGCTACATGCCCCTGTGCTGCCATGTGTCTGTCTGTCTGTCTGTCTGTCTGCCTTGTCTATCCTTCAGGCTGTCTGTCAGTCTATCAGTCAGTCAGTGGGCTTGCCCTGCGTGGAACAGACAGAAGGAGGAAGGCAGGAGGGGGGGGAGATGTGTGAGGTAGACCCAGCATATGCCCAGCCATGCCAACAGCTTGTGTGCGCTCCGAACTCGCCTACAGGCTCCATTTTTAAAGGCACCATTTTGGGGGCCGTCTTGTCAGGTTGGGCCTCAGCAAACCTGGCGTGCGCGGGCAATCTGCTCGAGGGACTCGCTCAGAGTGTGAAAGTATTAATATGTGATATATGGGTTTGTTTGTGAGTGTGTGTGTGTGTGTGGGGTGGGGGGGTGTTTTACACACTCAGTCAAAGTGGCAGAACCGCAATTATTGTAGGCGTCCTTCGCTTTCTCCATCTGATGTTTACGCTTCAAGACTACATTTAACACACACACAAAAGAATACATATTTATCGGATAAGAAAGTATGAGATTCTATCAAATATAGAAAAAACAAGATATACTGTATATATACTGTGAATAACTTTATAGAGTATACTATTTTGTAGTATACAGTATGTAGTCTGCAGTCTATACTGTGTATAAAAAGTGAAATACATCTTGTATATTATATATGTAAGGGGTGTAATACTGCATGCAGCATGTGTATATATACATCCACAACTACTGTTGGAAGCTCACTGCCATTCATCCTGAATCCTGAGAGACGTGTGGGGGAGAAAAGTGGAGACGTTGACTTATCTACCGGTGGATGAGCTCTGCATCCCTGTCTGCCTGACAAGTCCCTGCCCGCCTGGCCGTGTGCAGTGGATCACTGAGGCTGAGCAGGTGGCTGCTGACTGGGCATCCAGGCCGCCGGGCCCGGCCCAGTGGTGGGCCTGCCTACCTTGACCCGTCCTGTGGCCTCCATGGTGATGGGTTAGGACTGGCCCGGCCCTGCCCGGCCAGGGTGGCCTGGAGCAGACCAGACTGGGAAACACCTCCAGGGTTGGATCAGAGATCGGTCTGATTTGGAATGAAGGCCTTCGGTTTAAAGGAAAGGCAGCTAAAAGGCAGCTAAATGGTGTTTTGGTGACATGTCTATGGGTTACGTCCCAGGCTTGTAGAAACGGAAAGATGAAGTCTTGTTTTTTTGGCACGTGGACAACTTTGGGACCTTTTGTTTTGTCACGTAAACAACGTCGTGCGTTTTTGTTTACATGTGAAAGGCTCGCTTTGATGCTTGCATATGAGCTTTTGTCATGTTCGTTCTAAGCACACTTAATGAAGTATCTGTTGTTTGGATTACAGCTTGTTTACTAGGCTGTGTACGTGTGTGTTTGTGTGTGTGTGTGTGTGTGTGTGTGTGTGGGGCGCTAGGCCAGGGGCAAGCAGGTGGCAGGTGCCATCATTACCTGTCTTTCATTCCCAGCTGCAGCTGAAGGGCGCCAGACTGGTCATCCAGTTTTTTGTAAGTGGGCCTACCTGTTTTTAGAGGGCCAGCTAAAAGGCTGTGGTACTGTGTGTGTGTGTGTGTGCTTGCGTGTTGTGAAGTGTAAAGGAAATTAGTATTTTTTTTTCTCACATTTTTGTGTATATTGGTTCTGGTTTTCTATATCACACCTTTTTCTCTCTCTCTCTCTCTCTCTCTCTCTCTCTCTCTCCCCTCTCACTCTTTCTCTTTCCCTCTCTCTTTCCCTCTCTCTCCATCAATAGGGGTTGGTGGAGGTGACATGCGCGTGCCCCCCCCCCCCCCCCCCCTGCTTCCCCAGGTCCATCTGTTCTCTCTACCTTGTCCTTTCATAGCACAACTGGCTCTCCTTTTTATCTGAGCTTCTGTGAGCACACAGAACAGACCTCGGTGGCGCACACCTACACAGCCTCTCAGATGCTACTGAAGCAGCTTGTTAATGCCGACATGATTTGAGGACTTTTTTTCTTTTCTTTTTTTTTCGTTCTTCTAATGAGCAAATGTTGAGGGATTGGAGGATTTGAGTTTTCGAATGCCAAGTGTAACAGGATCCTGTCTGTCACAAGGTCAAATCCCAACCTTTTGTACTTTGGTCGAGAACCGCCTTTCTGTACTGAGACGGCTCGCCGGATGTACCAACCGACAATGAATGGAATTGGAGTGAATTTCATCTTTTCAAATAAATGTATTTCCAGAGGACATTCATTGATTATTCCTGAATGAAATGTAGTCTGTGGCTCTCACAAATCCTACCCCGTTGTTGTTGAGGTGCCATTTTTTGTTTTGTAATGATCGGATTTTTTTGGCATTGTGTTATCGTGAGTTAGGCTGGGAAGATTGGCTCTCCTTTCTTCTCATCTCTCCACCCCCCGCCCCCACCCCCTCCTCCAGCCCCCCACTTTTTCTACTCCGTACCCCTCCTCCCTTCTAACACCCTCTTACCACCTCCCTCTCTCCAACCCTCCATCACTCTCTCATCTCCCTCTCCCCCCATCCCTCTCTCTGTCTGGATATGGGGGTTTGGCTGAGGCCTTGCACTGATCCTGGCTTAACTCCAGCATTGACTGCTTAGAGGCAGGAGGTGGAGGCAACCCTGGTGCCCAAACCACCAAACACCCCCCCCCCCCCGCCCTTCCCCACACACACACGCACATAGATATAACACATTTTCATACATACACACACAGAAACACACACACACAAATACAACACACATTTTCATACACACACAGAAACACACACACACAAATACAACACACATTTCCATACGTACACACACAGAAACACACACACAGAAACGCACGCACAAACACATACACTCCCCTTCTTGTGTTTAGTCTAATCTGTACTGTTTATATCCCTTTATAAGCTTTAGAAAAAAAACCTGCTGGGTCTTGGTTCTTAAACAGTCCGAATGGACGGACACATCGAACAGATTCATTAGGTCAGCACTTTCCAATATTTCAATCAATTCCTACACGTTCTACACGTCTCTCCCGATTGGTTCCTTGACACACTCAAACCCCTTAAATGGTCGTAGTGAGGTCAGCGTGCAGCTGTAATGGGAGACGTCAGCTCTGTTGATGTCTTATTACTGTGTAATGAAAATTGTAAAAAAAAAACAACAAAGCGGTATAATTCCGTGCATGTGTTTGATAAGCCCCCTACTCCAGGGCTGTGCAGGAAGCATCAGATAGGGCTGTGCAGGAAGCATCAGATAGGGCTGTGCAGGAAGCATCAGATAGGGCTGTGCAGGAAGCATCAGATAGGGCTGTGCAGGAAGCATCAGATAGGGCTGTGCAGGAAGCATCAGATAGGGCTGTGCAGGAAGCATCAGATAGGGCTGTGCAGGAAGCATCAGATAGGGCTGTGCAGGAAGCATCAGATAGGGCTGTGCAGGAAGCATCAGATAGGGCTGTGCAGGAAGCATCAGATAGGGCTGTGCAGGAAGCATCAGATAGGGCTGTGCCAGGGGTCTTGCAGGCCAGCGTGGGGTTACAGTAAGGGGATCCACAGACACCCTGCTTGTTTATTCATAAGGCCTCGCTATGGAGGGCCCTCGGAGACAAGCTGCTCCATACCACTGGTGTAATTACCCCCGGGCTCCGAGTGTTCTAACACCCCCTTTACCCCCTCCAACACACACTCTCTCTCTCTCTCTTATCACACACACACTTTTACACACGAACACCCACACACACACACGTGTATACACACACACACACACGCTCAGACAACCCCACACTAAGCTCCTCCTCTTCCCTGTGTCCATTGTGGACCAGGTGGACGTACTGGGGAATGTTGTATTTCCAGTGACTCTCAGCTCTTCTGAGTCTCTGTGGAGTGCTGGCGTGGGCGGTGCTCCTATCATGACAGCAGCCATCACATTCTGGATGCATTGTGTGTGTGTGTGTGTTTGTTTGTTCTCGTGAACTTGACCTTTTCCGTGTCCATCAAAGCTATACAACGTGTGTGTGTGTGTGTGTGTGAGTGTGGATGCGTGCGTGTTTGTTTGTGTGTGTGCGTCGCTGCGCATAAGCTCACAGAATAGGCCAATTTCAGTGAAAGTGATTATTCGACAGGGCTAGCGAACGGCACACCAATCAAATTTTCCTTGTGAATAATTCAGCAAAAGTTGTTGACTTGCAATCGTTAATTGATACCATGTGGTTGCAAGTGGTCTAAAAGAGCCTGCATGATTTTTTACGTGACGTGGTCCAAATTGAATCTGCAGGCTGTAAAGAGTAGTCACCTTTTCTCTCACAGTAAGTCAGCTATTGAGGTTTTTGTATTGAAAGATCTCCCCCTGGTGGTGGGATTGTGAATTGGGAGACTACTTATTTGTGCAGTGTCCAATGTGTTGAGATCTTAGAGGAAGCCTACCCGGTACAGATGCTTGTTCAAAAATCGAAGTATTTATAATCAGATTGCTTTACCTTAGAAGTCACTATTGCAAGTTTGTGCATGTTGGATCCAGAAATAATGTACATTATTGCACTATCAAATATTTTACACAATTATTGTGAAACGACTCAAACACTCAATTACAAACATATGTTGTGTAACAATGTCATTTAAATTACAAATCATGTTGGGTTATGAATTATTTGATTATTTGATCGTACAAATAATTTCCATCCTTATTATTGTTGTTAATTATAAGGTTATATTAACGTATACATATTACTATATATTTTATCACCAGCCTCACAATCATCATTGTGAGCATTGTCATCAATTGGTGAATGTTCATGTTAAATTATTTTGATGTTAAATTACACAATTTACAAATACTTGTAATTAAATTTTGTGTCATTTTGGTTTCAGTCAGGCGTGAATTTTGTGTATTTCTTTGGTTGGTTTACGGATCAGACTTAACGCTATTAATAGTATTGACGGGATAATTATTGAACCTGTTAATTTAATAATGCATAAATGTATAGTTAAAGGATTTTTTTTGTTTCGACTTGCTTTGGTAGGCTACTCTGTTTCATAAATTACTGAATATAGCTATATACGCTCAAATGGATCCGTTTTAATAATGATAACTCATTTAATTTAAATGTAATGAGTGCTGGGTTATTGGCCAGATTGTGTAGTTTCAATGAATAACCTCTAGAGGGAGTGTCGAACTTCTTGTTGCGTGTTCGGAGACGGTGCAGAAAGAAGCCAAAATATAGGAAAGGTTCATAAGTAATCCCTTGTGTTCTAAGATCTTCTTGTCATTTAAATTCTTCGATCAAGATAATATCAGTGTTAAAAACATGACTTTGGTCACTATAAATTATTCATACATGTTTTATGCCGAAATTATGCTTTTATTATATTAGGTTAATACTAGAAGTAGCCTATATTTGCCTTCTTTATACATTTGGTTATAAATTTTAATTTAGTAACAATTCATATAATTACTCAATATTTCGATTTTCCTGTCAGAATTGAGTCATTTCTCATCAATTTTAAGAAAACCAGAAGCGTTACGGCAGACAAGTCTGTTTCACTATAGTGACAGTTTAAATGTAATAATGAGATATGTATAGGCTATAGGCCTAGATTGCTTCAAATTCACAGCGTCTACAAAAAATATAGCCTATATAATATTGATTTGCATTTAATGATTTTCTATTGATCTGCATAAAGAATCCAGTCCATTTGCAGGTATATTCTCTTTGGTTTTTATGGTGAATGATCTTCAGTGTTTAGGCTACTTCCGTAGCCAACATTTTGAATGTAACTTTAGTTTTACCACTTTATGTGGTGATTACAGAATTTGCCTTTTTCTGTTACCATTTGATTATTTACCACCGACTGTGACCCTCTTTGCAGCAAGTAACTACAAGTATCAGCCTTATACCCGAAAATATGCAGTCAATTCCAAACTATAAATATTTGAAAATGTTGTAGTGGTATAAAGGTTTCGTATATTTATTGCTCGATTTTTTGTCAGAGGCTCTTTAATCCTCCGTTAAAGCAGGCTTTGTAACACTATTGTAAATACTATGGTGAATCTCTAAGTGCGTAGATGAGGCAACGCCTACTATCCTAAGGCTACTATAGTCTTGAACAAGACCCTCTAGTGTTTAATTTTTCCATTCGTTGCGCCTCCGGAGAGGTCGCCTATTAGAACATATTGAGCACCGATTGTTCACTGCATGCATGACACACCAATCCTCTTCCTAAGGCCTATTTTCTCAAAGTTTCTTCACTTAATTGTAGGAGGGCCAGTCAGCATTGTAGGTGTATGTTTGCAGTTACGCCTGTGGTACAGGTGCCTTGACGTCACCAATGTGTCTGCGTCAAAAGTCGTCCTGAGCAGTTCTTGCTAGAACTATACCTTGAGTCTCTAAGATTTGAGCGCGTTTTTTGTTTAAACCATCAAATTATTGTTCTCAAGATAAACTAATGAATAAAACAAAAGTCAATGTATGAACATGGATCTAAACAATCCATAAAACGCCTTACTGTTATTCTTCAAGTGGGTTCGCTCTAGGGGGAAACAAATAAGAAAATTGGCACGCGACTGCAGTTTGTTGAAGTTATGTCATAATACATTATGAGTACTATGAATACATGTCTCATAGCTTTCTAAACATACAATTATACAGTCTACGTTTTCAATAGACAGTCTTACTATTTGACGTTGTATTGGCCTTTTTAAGTTTATGGTTCAAGTTTCGTTTAAGAGCAGTGTCCGTGCGCGGACTCCGTGCACATTTCTGCACGGCCGACTACCCTTTAAAATAATCTACTCTCGTCTTTGTTTAGAGATGACAAAAACTGACGAAAAGAACGCGATGGAAAAGTTAGTGACAGTCTCTCTCTCGCGCGCGCCCGATCTCTCTTTTTCTCGCGCTCTATCCATCTCTGACGCTCAGGCTATCTGTCATTATGTCTATTACACAGCAGAGATCAGTAATATTACATTTAGGAAGGTTAATCTCAGTATCTCAATCTAACAATTAAGATTCTTAAAAGCAATCAGTGTCTGATTCAAACTTCGTTACCTTGATCTGGCAGGCTATCCACACATACGCCGCATGTTCCCCAAGTTTTGAGGCATTGAAAAATAGTTCCGAAATCAAATAGGCTACATCATCATTTCTCATTAGGCTATGTTGTTTCTGAACGCGCGCCCTGCACACCCGTGGGTACAGCATTTTAGGGACTGATATTTCGGCAGTGGCCTTAGTCTTTTTTTGTGCTAAACTTGGCACAAAACGGCATAAAGGCGTCCCTTGCTTAACTCCAAAAACGTGCTTGGGTTAAAAACTATGCCTACACTAGAGAGCTTAGGGACAAAACATTGTCACACTCATGAAAACAATGTTTGTTTCAGTTATTTCTTCTATATCTGGTGTTTTTGTGGTGAGATCTTTATTTTATGACACGTATCTCATTGTAATTCAAGATGACTAGAATCACATGCTGTGTCTTTCCTGAACCCATCTACATCCATCTATTTTTGCGATATCCACAATTTAAACACTTTCTGTATAGGCCTAAGCCAGTAAGCCTATGTTAACAAGGTTAACACCTTCTTATACCGGTTTTAATAAGCAAACAAATACATTGTTTAAAATGCATTGTAAATGAATTATGTATTATACTTCAGGACAACACACTTATTGTAGATGGACTAGATTGATTATGACATGTAGGCTTATAAAAATGAAAAAACTGAAAGCAATGTTGCCTAAAGTTCAAGGTCACGCAATATGACCCTAGCAGCACTGTAGGGTTGTCATCAGTCGGTGGAACAAACCTGTCATATTGTGTGTGTGTCTTTGTGTCTTTCTGTCTTTTCAAACGAAACTCATCACTATAAAGCCAGTAGCATACTTGATTACGTATTGTTTTTAGTTTCTAACAAAGTATAGGCCGACATGCATCTGAGGGTCTAACTGAAGATGGCATTTTTCACGTGGACTATAACCGCTATTATGAAAGCTACTCTTAATTTACCATTGCTTGTTTGCACGCAATGACTCTAATGACTCACAGCCACCTGCTTTGACAGTCAGAAACTCAATGCCATATTCACTTTGGATGTAATGTACCATTGCAAAGTTCCCATTTTAAAGTTATTGCTCTGTCCAAATATTGATGTTCGAATCTTGTCCTTAGATAGTCGGATATATACTACAAAACATCTTGCATGGAACATCAACAAAGTCTTAACTTGCGAGTCTTAAAGTTAAATTCAATATTCTCCTATACGTCAGAACATGTTTCCTCCGTTGGTGACAGTTCCATCGTTGATGCACCACTGTTCTGCAGTTTTATTGAAACCGCGTAATATTGATTAGTATCATTTTTGCTGCACGTATCAACCGATAACCAGCATTTTGACACCCGTGGGAAACACCCTTATTCAAAACAATGTTCATTGGTGGTATTGACTCAGTGCATTGCGGGAAATTCGTGAGAGTTGGATGGAATGCCGCCTTTAGAGCACACATTATAGCTACAGTAATCTCCTATGAAAAAAAAATAAAAAAAAACACCACATGCTCAAGCTTTACTGTTTATTACCACTGGAAGGAACATCAACGCGTGCACTGACGAGACAGAAAAAGCATGCTCTCTAAAATGTTCCTCTAGCCTACGCTCTCATTCAGACAGCATATCACAAGCAGCGAATCTGAGTCAGAAATTACAGCCTACAGTGATCCAGTCTGGTCAATAAACTGACCATACCGACTGCCATTCAACATTCAAATGGCACAGTTACTCTGAAAGACTAAAGTCTAGGATTATATGAACATAACATGACGCGATGTTCTCCAAACAGATTAAGTAAACCCACTACTCTAGTCCAAACCCGCGATGAACCTTTCATAAAGTGTCCATAACAATCAGAAGGAACTGCAGAACTGTAACACCATGCAGTCAAATCGTTAGATTGTTCTGATGTGGCTACTTCTTAATAAAGTGTACCATTGCTGTCCAACGTTTTAAGGCGGATAAGCGTCAATGGTGCACTACGTTTTTGAATGCCTCTCTGAATTAGCGCAGCGGCATTCTCCCCTCTCTGTCCCAGTCCCAGCTGCTTACAGGTAGCGTTGAGTGCGGTATGCAGCAATATAGGTGAAAAAATGTAGGTTTGCAGTGCGCGAGCAGAACGCAGACTGGGGTCCGGCTGCCACGCGACTCCGGCTCGGATTTGCTAGGCTACATGCTATGTGACTCCGGGAGGGGAGGAGAAGCCGAGCGAGCATTCCGTTGCCGCCCGGGTCCTGCGCGGTTACTATGCAAATTACAGCGATTGCGGAAATAAACAAGGGGGACTCGCTGAAATCGATTGCAACTTATGCACAAAAGTCTAACAAACCAAGCTGAGACAGCCAGCGTGGGTGTCGCGAGCCAGTCAGCTTTGCCAAGCTTGGACCGCAGTCAATTATCAGAGGAGTGAAGAAAGGCTCACTGCAATTTTTTTCTCTCGGGATTAATACTACAAGAACAACAGCTTTCCCCAATCATTTATTTTATTCAATTTCTTTCGGTGTAAAAATACACAACGGCAGCAAGTTTCAATACTTTTTCTTAAAAAAATATATATAATATAGACTTCAACAAAGGTGGCTGAATATGAAGCACTTCGTCTCAACAATCTAAAGTTTCTCACGTACACTTTACATTGCAATGGTACGTGCAAATGTGCATCTTCACATCCTTTCTATACCCATAAAAGTTCTACTTATGCATAAACGTGATTTCTGTACACGAGCGTAAATGTGTGATGTCTCCTGCTTACAAGGATTTACAGTCTGATTCCGATCTAGTCTGTGTTGCCAGCGAGGCACGTCACTGGTGATAATGCGGATATCTCGCTGCAAATCGCCATAAACTTGGCATTGGAATAAAGCTGTTGTATGCGTAGCCCATATTGCCGGTGTTGTCTGATACAAGGATGTTGTTGTGATCTCACGGAGAGATATATTGTGTCGTTATGTGGTTACAGTTCTTCAGCAGGGTAAACGTGTGCTTGCACTGAAATGCATTGTTGAAAGCTCATACAGTACGTGATATGACGTGATTTTTGTCCAATAAAAAAGATGCTGTGCTTCAAATCCCGGAATTTAGTCCAATCAGAACCGAGCGCTTGCCATCTCAATGGCGATTTGAAGACCGGTGGGTTGGTCAAATACCGATAGCAAGTTAGATTATCTTCGAGAGGTTCTATGCGGAGCAACGTAAGAAAACAGTAGTCACTTCTCCACTGAACTTACTCCACGGTGTGTGTGTTCGAGTTCACGGGTAGACGCTCTTTCGGACTCGCTTTTATTGAGGGGTGCGGTGTGTGGTTTGTCAGTACTCATGATGAATATGATTGGAGCCTGGCTTGAATAATAAATCGTGTATAAATACAAGAAACACATGTTATTTTTTTATTGAATCAACACACTGACAAAAACGATGCTCTAGTTATGCGCTGGTCTATGTGCTCTAAGACATGGTGTATTTAACAGTGTAGACGATATGTGTTTGTGTTTTGGACAGTGTTTTGCAATGAGCTTGTTCAGTAGGCTACCTTTATAGCTGTGAATCAATTTTCTTTTTTTAATTACGGTTAGTTCAAGTATTATGTAGGAGAACAGTCAGGCATGGATTGGGTTGTGTGTGTGTGTGTGTGTGTGTGTGTGTGTGTGTGTGTGTGTGTGTGTGTGTGTGTGTGTGTGTGTGTGTGTGTGTGTGTGTGTGTGTTGACTGGTCAGAGGCTATACAGCAGACTAGTCCCGAGCCGACGTTTCCCTTGCCAATTTCTAGAGGGCGCAAAAAAGACTTATTCCGTTGGCCAAAAGTTTATCAGTGAAACAGTACGATTAAAGCCAACTGATCATATATTCATGGACTTGCTGATCATGTTAAATAACGTGGCAATAGCACTTGTTCCTCTCTCTCACACACGCACACACTAATATTGAACACCCAAGGTTGAAAGCTGTTGTGTTGTCTCATCTAGACTGGTTTGAAACATTATCGTAATTTCTAATATTGGAAGGTAATGATGAAGTAGTGTTGAATGAATTTTGAGGAATGTCATTGTCTTGGCGGCAAATATAATTTTCACAGAATACATGAATATAACCCCTTACCTTGTGGGTTGTCAAGTGAAGTTTTTCTGCAAGAGACCCCACCTAATAACGCACCGCTTTGCTTTGTATTTGCATTTATTAGCCTTTACATTATAGTCCACTAGTTCTCTGCATTGTCTCACAATTCTCAGTGCTGCAGCAGTTTTGATATGGGAGGTTAATTTGAGAAAACCCATCAGGGTCACTTGATTACAGGTGGGAATGATGGTGAAGTAACGCTCATAGCTTACTTGGTGGCTTCGAGGTTGGTGGCTTCGAGGTTGGAGGGTTATGTCTGGCTTACATAATATAATGTAGACTACAGTAAGATTTGGTATGATTGGTAATCTTGTGCCTGGTACAGCCCTCGTTTATATTATATACTTTTGTGTGTGTGTGGGGGGGATATTGTTTCGTGGACTTGAATTGATAAGGACTCGCTGGTCTGATCGTTGCCCCATATCAATTCAGTACCATTGTCATGACAATGCATTTTGAATTCCTAACAGTAAGCTAATAGTCATGAAATAGTTTTCTATTAAACACATGCAGGTTGGTCTTTTGTTTGTTTGTGACTTGCATACTCTGATATTATATGAGAAATGTGATCGTTTGCTTGAATTTGAATACTGTAATATATTAGTCTATAACTGTTTCTGCACATAACTTCAAAGCCTGCCTGTGAGAGAATGATATCCTATTTGGGACTTGGGTGTCAATATTGACTTGCGTTGTTAATGACATTTACATGCTGTATTTGCATAGTTCATGAATTTAAAAGTTAGGGTAAGCATATGTTCATACAGGGCGGTAGCAGTCTGTCTACCCATCTAATGATTGCTGTCGTCTTAGTAGCCTGTCCTTCGATCTCTCGTTACTCGCTGTAGGCCTGAATCGTCTTATTAGCGTTTTTAAACGTTAATACATGACCTCTTCAGTTTTAGTTTTACATTATACTCGAGCTTTGTGTTGATTTGAAGCGAATGTCTTTCTTTGAAGCCTGTGCGTTTGGAAAGCTCTTGCCGGACCAAATGGCTACAAGTTGAAAATTATAGCTAAAATAAAGATAATTTATGCAGTTGTGAGTATTCCGCAGCGTCGGTATTTATATTTTTTCAAAAGCGTGGATACTTTTAATGCAAGGCTGCGAGAAGAGCCGTACTGAGTTCGTCCTCGGGGCATAGTGGATAAAAGTGAACTATTGCTGTGTGGAACTCGGTGGAGGCGGTTGTGGTCTGCTCTCCGCTGTGTTGAGGACGGACGCAAAACGGATTCACATTATCTCCTGCTTGAGATAAATTACTGAACGGAAACCAGCTGCCGGCTTTAGCAACGAGCAATTATTTGGGCATTCAGGAATATCACTGGACACCTTCATTATCTACCGCACCCTCCTCGTTCGTAAATCCGACCGACTCATTTCGGAGTTCGCTGCACGGCGAAGCCGCACCACCACATGCCTTCAACGCTCTGGGTTGTTGCAAGCCTCGTCTCTCCGAGAGCGCAGTAAATGAAAGATCCCTGACCGAGTCCACATGAACGACGGTCTGACAATCAGATATTTTTGTAATGCCATAATTCAAGATTAGCCGATTTGGACCCCGTCTGCGATCTCTTGTTTTTTTCCCTTGTTTTTTCTTCTTTTCAGTTTTCCTGTGATTTTTTATCTCTCCGCTAGAGCCGGGCTGCCGCGGGACTTTTCTTTTGTTGAATATGCCTCTCATGAAAGTTATGAGTTCTCCGAGGAAGGGACTGCTCTACGGCTTTAAATGCGCTGTACAGTAGATGTGTGTGGAGAGTGCAAGCAGTGTAACTCGAGGCGGGGTTAAAGTTCAGCTCTATGGGGCCGTGAAGCGTTGGTTGCAGTTCGCAGAGTTGGAAATGTGAAAGCAAGAAGCAGAGGCTTTATTTTTCCCTCTCTCTCCCTTCTCTCTGTCTCTCCTTTTTTTCTTTCACACACACGGACACAGCCATCACGCACACACGGGGACACACGGGCACCCACCCACACACACACACTCACACACACACACCATCACACATAAACACGCAGACTCTCGTTACAGTAATCCAAACACACATACACACACCTTCCCAATTCAAGATACAACAGATATGTATTCTCCGCTATGCCTAACGCAGGTAAGTGAGCTTCATGTTCTTTTTACTGTTGCAGTTATTTTTCCCCTTTCAGCGCTAAGGCATGCAGGGCAAACCGACTCACGTTGCTTAAGACAAGTAACTTTGTGTGCGTTAAGCATTCCTGGTTTGTCAGAGCAATGTGAACTAACTAGCACATGGCGGATGGCGCCCACCTTCTATGTATGTACACATGTATACATGCATGTCTATTTCTGTTGTCATATTTTGGCAAGTGTCGGAGACCGTTTCTCTACAGGATTATTTTGTATCCGTTTCCGTTCAGAAATTATATTAGCCTGCCCCACAGTCAAAATTACATGTGCTTGGTGTTGTCGAGGGCGCCTTGCCATAAATTTGCTATGAATGAATGCACACAACGTTTTAGCCCTGGCAAGTAGTTTGTAGTGGTCCACCTATAGACGATAGTAAATGTGTGTAACATGGAGCAATTCGAACTTTGTATCGATTATTTTCCCTCCACAAGCGCCACCTGACTTGACCAATGTGTTGGCTAAAGTTTGTAATAAGAATAACATATGCTTATTATATTTATTCACAACAACAATATTTAAAATATTTTCAAATCTGGCAGTGTATTCTTGGCTACAACTGCATTTCTTTGCAAGTTCTCGGCTGTAACGCGTCCCCAACCAGTCCTTGACACTGAACTTCGCCGTGTGCCTGTAAACGGGGAAAGTCTTGACTTTATCCCACGCATTAAGTGTTATATCATAATTATTGGCGTTTATGATTGTTAACGTTAAATGTCTTAGTCTGGTAGACTGACATACTTTGATTTCGCATAACTTCAACTTATTTTCAGAATTAGGCTTTTCAAGATCAATACAGGATATATGCTTTATAGAAGTTCTATCAGGCTAGTTCCTAGAAAGTTTATTAATTCTTGTAGAAATGTAAATAGCACTCGCAACATTATATTTTTTATATTTTTTACAAAAGTTCGAGATGTCCATGCTACTTCAATATCGAACGATGCCTTTCCTGGATCTGAGGCTTGGCTCGTTAATGCTTTCCCAGACTGAAACCTAAAGCTTAACTAAAATAGATGATAAGTTACATATTCAATTGTTATTTGTTGCTTTGCTTGAATTGAACACACCCATTCTTCAAAGTTCACAATAGGATATACGACAATAGGATAAATGTCAGATTTTCAAGAGAAGTCTAGTTCCGCGTGTCAGGAATGTGCAGGAACTGTATATTCCATACTCTGTACAGTCCAGAGGTTAGGTGAGGTGACAGACCAGTCGACCTAAATGAACATTTAGTTGAACTGATTAAAATAATCGGCGAGCCACTGATTTACTTGTGCTATCGATGTTCTTTATTAGCTACATGTAAATACAATTCACGGATACAAAAATATTTAATCTGCAATCTTGTTCCTTTATCAAATTATACTTGGCTAAAGGTTAACACTTTTTAATGGACATCTTATTGGATGTGCTTGCTTTAGGTACACGTTATCTTGCACAATAGGAGAAAGGGCAGTTGAGCTTTAGAGATATGGGCTTCATGTAGTTCAGTGCCATTTGCCTGCACTCAAATCAATCAAATCACCCATATTAGTAGAGTTGGGATTTAAATCAATTTAACAAATAAGCAATAAAGTTCATTTGTATTAAGTATTTTTTCTTATTCCCCCCCTATGTGATTTTGTCAATGGAAGTGCATAACCAAAATGCTTTTTCTGATTTGTCAATTTTTAAATAGATCAATATTTTAAATGTCAGGTCTTTCATTGTCCAAGTGCCCTGGATGATTTTAGTATTTCTGAATAGTGCCACTGTTAAAGATACCAAAAATGAAAACCTAGTCAATTCAGTGCAACAAACCAAATGAGTAGCATCAATACTTTTATACATATTGGATGATTTTGCATTTTGGGCCTGTTTTGGGTGTATCAGGATGCCATCGTAATCAATTACCTTTCATTGACTATATTCAATCAGTAAAAAATATTGGATGTTTTTTAGTTTGCAATGTAAAAGGTTTCTGGACAGTAAATGTTTGGAATTAAAGCTTACGAGGATTTAATTTAATTGATTTAAAATACATTTCCATACCAGCTAGTCTTTGTAACTGAAACAAATGAACAATGTACGATACGAACATTTGCTCAAATCATTGCAATTGTATGAATAACATTTTAATAAACGTACATTCCTCTTTGTGTCCTGTTGGTCAAACAAACAAATGTTGTTGAGTTAGGAAGGGCAACAATTTTTTCAGTGAATTTGAGTTGGCACTGCCTTTTTTTTGAAGCTCCATATGCTCTTAACAAGAATACCAGGGTGTTTAAATCTCCGGAAACTTAGCAGGAGCGGAGATATTCCTCTTTTGTAATTGCACCTGAATACGATTAGTAACAGTTCCTCTGCTGTGTTGGAGTCGCAGCTTACCTTCCACGGAGCTCGGTGTGCATTAAGTGGAGAAACGAGCCAACACTCTTGTAATTGTCTCTGTGTTGTGGTGTGGGGAAGTGTGGGTGTCAATAGACAAGGATTACCATCATTGGTATTCTAAATTACAGTTATCCATGAGTTGTTGTTACAGGCCTGTTATTTCCAGCCATTAGATCTGTCACCATAGTGTACAGTGGAACCTATAAACTGGAAGTTTCCTTTCGACATGCTTTTTGAAGTGAAAAGACCATATCCACAAACTGAGTTGATGTGTGGAATGAATGGGAAATCATCCTAGGTGAACTTGAAATATCAACGTCTACTGTGTTCAAAATTGTTTGTAGAAAACCCAAATGCATACTCCCTACGTTAGTATTTATTGAAATATATTAAAAAATGGATGACATAGATGATGTGTGTGTGTGTTTGCGTCTGTGTTTGCATAGATCCATTACTAAAAGTAGAAGAAAGGCTATTTGTAACAAAAACAAACAAAAAACCAGCCTCGAGACACTGGAATTGTATACTACATACAAAAACCACAAGTAACAAAGCATTTACAGCCATAAAGAGTAATGTTTCACAATGAATCATCTGAAGTTACTGTTGTCGCTGTGGGCAGTTGTGAAAATCGATCTTTTATATTTCGGGTGAAATTGTGAAATTATACTGAGACTTGTTATACATGCTGTATGTATATATACATATATACATATAGAGAGATACATATAGAGAGATACATCTAAAGGTGTGTATCTGTACGTGCATGTTGCCTCTTTATGTTATATTTAAATGTGACAGTCAGCATACCATCCCTGTCAGGTATTTACACGTATCACAATGTGTGTAAACCTCTTTGATCTATGAATAGTGAAGTATTGGATAGCTTAGGTGGCAAGATGGTCCTAAGGTTGAAGCCAAGGGCCTCCTTTCTCTCCAAACAGCCCTCTATTCACTGCGTCAATGTCCCCCCCCCACCACCGTCAGGGGGTCTGTGAAGTGACAGGGGTGTCATAACCATGTCCATCTTTTTCAGGAATTGTTTGGCATTGTTTAGCTCCGATCTATTCAACTTGCATTAACTCGCACGCTGGCTTAGCAACGTTGATAATCAATCCATTGTGGCTCGGCGTGGCAACGATTGTCTCATAAAAATATCTCACGTTTATCACAAGACACGTATTCTTATCATAACGTTTATATCGTCACGTCCAAACCTTTCTGTCGGACGACGGTCAGAATGAGTCTGAAATCTTTTTTTATTTTTTATTGTTCTTCTTTTCCCTCCAAATGCCGCCAGGCGTTGTTGAAATGTGGTAGCTGGCTTGTGTTTGTCGGGTGGCAAATGCTCATGCTGCCCCAGTAGCCTTGATGCTAACGGGCATGCTCTGCTCCTGCCAGCGAAGACAGACAGTGAGAGTAAACCAGGGCTCAGAGAGAGAGAGAGAGAGAGAGAGAGAGAGAGAGAGACTAGGATAGAAACAGGTGTAACCAACTCAAACTAGGTCTGACCCACGACATGCCTTCATACCACATTCTCGCCTTAAAACCCTGGGGTGGCCGTCCCCAACAAAGGACGGGGGAAAAAAGGACAAAATAAACCTCATGTACAGTTTGGATCTCATCGTGCACTTGTGTGCATGTGTGCACGTATGTTTGGATAGTGAACAGTTAAAAATAGACGTAAAGCGGCGCTGCTTGGTTGTTGCTGCTTCGCCGTGGTCCTGGCAGACCCCCACAGACCCACATTCTTGCCAAAGAGCCAAGACACGGCCTAGACAGGCCTTATTTCACACAGCTCTGCACGGCCCAGAAACACTGGTGTGCTAGCGGGCTCTCTCTTTCTCTCTCTCCCCGCTTATACAACAACCCATATTGCCGCACGTAAAATTTGATGACGCCCATTATTAGGGAATAGATATTCATATTTCGTCTGAGAAGAATTTATGAGAATTTTACAGGCTTGATCCGTCTGTCGTTCATCTTGCCTTTGTCGAACTTTATTTCTCCCAATGTCATTTTATGAAGTGGAAATGATATTCAACCAGTGAAATAAGGGTGTTTTCTTTGAGTTAAACGTGCTTTGCTGTGACATTGTGCCATCAAACGCTAACAAAATTCCTCCACCTCTTCCCCCTTCTTCTGCTCCTCAGGATGAATTCCATCCTTTCATAGAAGCCCTGTTGCCTCACGTGCGCGCGTTCGCCTACACATGGTTCAACCTGCAGGCCCGCAAGAGAAAATACTTCAAGAAGCACGAGAAGCGCATGTCCAAGGAAGAGGAGCGCGCCGTGAAGGACGAGTTGCTCAGCGAGAAGCCAGAGGTCAAGCAGAAGTGGGCGTCGAGGCTCCTGGCCAAGCTCCGCAAGGACATCCGGCCCGAGTTTCGGGAGGATTTTGTGCTCACCGTAACCGGGAAGAAACCCCCGTGCTGCGTGCTCTCCAACCCTGACCAGAAGGGCAAGATGAGAAGGATCGACTGCCTTCGTCAGGCGGACAAAGTCTGGCGGTTGGACCTGGTCATGGTGATTTTATTCAAAGGTATTCCCCTCGAAAGTACTGACGGCGAAAGGCTGGTCAAATCTCCGCAGTGCTCTAACCCTGGGCTGTGCGTGCAGCCTCACCACATTGGAGTTTCAGTAAAGGAGCTCGACCTATACTTGGCCTACTTTGTGCATGCAGGTAAGTCCAATTTATGTTGTTTTGCTTTGCCTCCTCTTTCCTGAACCCAACACCTTCTTTTAAGACTGTGACGCAGCCTATGAACATGTTGGAGCACACTCCACATGGTTGCAACTGAGTGTGTAATAATTCTACTCAGTTGATTCCAAACAAAAACACTTGGATGGGGTCCAAAGATCAAATCTTTATCAGTCAGGGAAGGCCAATGTTCTGCGTGTTGTTGACAACCAAAATATATCCTGTCAAGTTGACATCGAGGAACTCGCGTTCAAAAAGTAGCCCTATTAACCCCCCAAAAACATGGGAACCTCAAACAAACTTTTAGAAAAGTTCCCTTGCACTTGCAAATTTGCTTATTGCTACTGAAGGACGTCAATTCACCTTGCCCTCACTAAACAACTCTGTACTGCCTGCTCTTTTTGTATGCAGACACAAATGTTATCTGTAGCAGACACCCATAATTTCATCAGTGGTCAATAAAGCAGTAGTCTGGGAGAGCGAGACAGCTCTGCCAAATTTCTCTCACTGGCTGCCCTCTCCTTGTTTAAGACGGGCCAGAATTTGCGAAAAGTTGGCTCACCGTAACGACACTGTCAGTTGCCTCGAAAAACACAATTATCTCTGTCACAATTTGTCAGCAAGTTTTTCTATTTCTCAACGTAGGATGTTGAAAATATTTTTCTATGTTCATTAGAGAGTAAAGGCAGATATACGGTAAGCATTTGGAAGTGACATCAAAATTAATCATTTGTTTTCATTTTTTATATACAAGTTTTTCCTGAACTCAGAAGTAGTACACTCAGTGCACTGGTTCCATAAATACTGGATGAAAATAAATATGTAAAATGTAAGAAGATAAAAGTATTATTCACAAACTTCACATTCACATAATGCATTTTGCTTTAAGAATAGACATGTTTTAGGACTTATCTAATGAAGTCACATGTCTTTTGACATTATTCCACACAGTAAAAACAATTAAGATACTTAACACAACCTGTTTTACCATGCCTGCCTCAGAAAACCTTTCCCCCGGTAGAGTGTAGTGAAAATAAGTGTAGAGAAACTGTTAATTGGCGAGAGGCAGTGGAGGATTCTTCGTGCTCTGACAGAAACACAAACACTCACCTTCACTGGCAAGCTCTGGAAACATCTCCATTTCAGCAGGCTAACTGAGCACCTTAATTACAATAATTTCCTTCCCTTAACAGACGCTTGAAAAAACCCTCTGCTGAATTCGGCAGAACGCTCTCCTTCTCTCCTCGAATCATTATAAAAAAAATATTTGGGGACATTTTGCGAATGTTTGTTCTGACCGCAGGAGGATCAGTGAATGGGCTTGAGCGGGCAGTTGAGCGGGCAGTGATTTCTACCGAACACGTATAATGTATGGCATACAGGCTTAGTTAACTTGTAGGAGCCATGGGGTGCTTGTTTTGTCAGGCTGGGAAGGGAGTTCTTTATGTAACCGTGGCACGGAGAGGGTAAAGCACACTAGACATTTTCAGTTGTCTAGATAATCTTAAGTCACTTTTTTACCCTTTTTTTTCTCAGGAACACATGCTAGTTTTGAGTGGAATTTGTCGAGGCCCATTGTCACAAAAAATGTTATCCCCACCCTTCCCGAATCCAGAGATTTGATGTTCAGTAAGCCTATTCATGAGTGCTTTGCTTCCGATGACCAAAGTAAGGTTTCATTTCTTCTTTTTTTTCTCTTTTTTTTGTCTCCTTGTTTTTTTCTGGTCGCAATTGTGAATGAGGTGTTAGGGAGCGAGCAAGCGGGAAGAGAAAGGAGAGGGGTACCCACAAAGCACGCCTGTTGTAGAGTTAAGCCTGCAGTGTCCTCCCTCCCTTTCTCTCTCCCTCTCTCTCACCCCCTCCTCCTCCTCCCTCTCTCTCCTCTCCCTCTCTCTCACCCCCTCCTCCTCCTCCCTCTCTCTCACCCCCTCCTCCCTCTTCCTGTCTCTCCCTCTCTCTCACCCCCCTCCCTCTCCCTCTCTCCTCTCCCTCTCTCTCACCCCCTCCTCCTCCCTCTATCTCCTCTCCCTCTCTCTCACCCCTTCTCCCCCTCCCTCTCTCTCCCTCTCTCTCACCCCCTCCCTCTCTCTCCTCTCCCTCTCTCTCACCCCCTCCTCTCCCCCTCTCTCTCCTCTCCCTCTCTCTCACCCCCTCCCTCCCTCTCTCTCCCTCTCCCCCTTGTCCCGTAGTATCGGGTTTCTTTCTCAGTCTTATTTAAAGCAGCAGAGCATTTCTGGAGCTGCTTGATTAAAAGCCATGTGAAGGCAGCCTGACCTCATGTATGGATGCTGAAGCTGGGTTTTTTGAGGCCAGCTGAAGTCAGTAATTAAATTCATCCCCCAGTCTCTCGCCAGGGCAGGGAGGGTGGGAGCACAACTGGACCTTGATTCATCCATGCAAACAGCACCACATCACCCAGCCACGTCATTCAGGAAATAAGACCCAATTCCAAACCAGTTGGTCTCCACTGTTGATTTATATTTCCCTCCAGTCTGTGTTAAATCTACCAACAACTTTTTTTTGTGTGTGATTGCCGTCTTCTCATTGAAGTAAGCCCCTCCTCTGGAATAATGTAGTCATGTGTTCATTTGTGCCTACGTCAAGTTTGGGGGGGGAGTGTGTGTGTGTGTGTGTGGGTGGTGGAGCACTAGACCTGGCCATCAGTCTTTAAACCAGCGTTGCCCCCCCCCCCCATCACAAGTTTGCCTTACGTGCCATCTTTAGGAACAATGTGGGGTCAAAGCTCAAGCCCCCTTTTGACTCCACAAGCAGGCGGCGCGGTCAGGGCTAATTTACGACCCCAGTCGTCGACTAGGGAACGGGTGTTGCTATCACCGGATCACTCAGCACGTGGCAGAGGTCGTGGCTTAAGATGTTAGGGTCTTGACCTTATTTTCGTGACATTTGACCTCCTAGATAAACATCCTCTCTCGTGAACAGCATGGATGGATTCTCCTGGCTTTGAAGTGCCGCATGGCCACCTTGTTCAGGAGAATCCTCCGGTTAAGAAAGAGCCTGTTTCAAATGATTTAAAGCAGATTGACAACTGATTGTTTTTGCAGGAACTCCAATGACAGTTCGGTTTCTTTATTTTGTTGTGAAAAGGTTTCAACGTTTTTTTGTCCGTCTAACTTCCTGTATCGATCATTTTAAAGTGGTTTGGTGATTGCGATTTTGGTAGTTATCACCACTAAAAAAGGTGTTTCATTTAAAGATGGGATCTTTTTTTAAAGATGTATTCATTTGTGGATGGAGAGCGCAATCATTGTGATCATCACAAATTCAATAAAAAAGACAGTATAACGATGACATGGCAAAAGCTAGACAATTGGAATTTTCACAAGGGAGTTTCCCTAGTAAATGCACTGATGGCTGCATCTAGTCAGCAAACTGCTCCCTCACATCATATTTCACAAATCCGAGAGGACTTGAAGCGAACGGCATTCTGTCCAGTGGATGATGTGCCGTTGTCCCGAATGTAATAACTAAAGCGGGGCTACACCCTCCCTCCCCAGCCCCAGGGCCCTCGGAGAGCACACCTTGATTTCCACGTCAAGATAACGAGCACTTAAACCCCCTAAATGCGTTTGCCCTCCTGATGGTGAGGCTTGTTGATCGCGTGGAGTGTTCCAGAACTCCTCGTGGGGTGGATATCGAGGACACATCTCAGGGTTGTCTCGGGTCATACTCCTGTCTTGATAACCAGGCAGCGGCACCTCACCACCTGCCGGACTGACCCCCGGGGTCACGGCTGACGGGAAGCCATCGCTAAGACTCCGGTCGAGCGTCTGGGACACACCTGACAAGCCCGTGCGAAGAAGCAGGCAAACACGGGTATTAGGAGCGGTCGTCAGATGTCGCGGTGAACCCTTGCTCTGAGGACAACGTCTTGTTGTGGTCGGGGGGAAACACTTTGCGGGCGAGTCAGAAAGGCCTGGAAAGCCGTGACGGGGAAGTCAGGAGGAGGAACGTTCTGGAGGAACGGGGATGTTCTATAGCTTCAACGTAGGCGTTTACTCGCTCCATATCTGTGCAATACAATTGAAGGATATCACCGCCTTCTCCAGATATCCCAGCACTTATGGTGTGAAGCTGCAGCACGCCGACATTTTCCACGGCCGCCTCAAGATATTTATGTCACTCTTACCTTATATGAGCTGCTGGTCAGATGGACAAACAGTTTAGCGTGTGTTGAATGCTCTTAAAGACGCTTGACCTATTTCCCCCCCCCCCCCTGAGCTCTTAAAGAGATTTGTGCTGTGTCGCTCCTAACTAGTGAGCTTTGACGATCCATCCTCAAGGCACAGTAACTTTTAACTTCTGATATAAGAGTGAATCCATTTTGTTTTACTGTCCTGTGGAACAGGAAGCTGGGAACTCGCCTGGATAATTTGCTCAACCTCAACAGGTTGGGGGTGAAAGTGTATTGGGAAATGACTGCGCCTTAAACAGAGCACACACACACACACAGACACAGCTGCTGTCTGGCGGCCAGCGAGATCGCTAGCGACTGTAAACTGAGGTGCAGAGAAAAAGAGTGAAAGACACAGGCCTTTTCCTTTGTGAGCGGTGCAAACACAAAGATGGCGGTTAGCGGCGCGTAGCCCAGGGGGTTTCAGTGTAACACAATCTGCCAGGACGGACGAGCTGACTTTTGGCTCCTCTCACATTACAGCCGTTTTAGATTTCCCCTTCTCTTCCACAGGCACAGAAATAACAATAATTTGCAGCTATTTAAGGCGATTGTGGGATAAACCACAGCCTTTGTTGTGGTTACCACAGTACACATTGTGGTTTGGGACCCCCCCCCCCCCCTCCTACACTCAACCTTGTTTTAGGCACCCCCCTCCCGAAATCACACCAACCACCCAACTGCCAGGGCTATGACTACAACAATGATTGTGTCACCACATTCTCTTTCATGAGTACAGAAACACACACACGCACAACCACACACACACACACACACACACTGTACCATTCATTGTAAATGAGGTTGAGGCCCATTCATAAAAATGCTTTCATTGCCAAGCAGTTTGATATCAACAATGTGCAGTAGCAAGTTAGTGTGGCCAAAGCACCCATGACCTACTGCAGAAATCCCCAATCTGGCACAGCTCTGCCGCCAAAGGCCGAACTCGCCAGGATCTGGCGAGGTCACATAATACGCAGGCTTTTTATAATATCGCTGGACTGTGACCTCTCGTTGAACCATTTCTATGGTGTCTTTATCTGATTTTGTAAAGCAGATCAAAATTCAGATGGTGAAACATTGTAAGATGGTTGTGGGACAGTGTCGTACTGTTCTCTCTGTGTGGACTATCTCCTGTAAACCTGATTGTGCAGCAAATTTCAGGTAATCCGGTTAAAGTACATTGTCAACTGCTGAGCTCTCCCCCGAATCCAGACAGAAATTCCTATTTGGAACATATTTGCTTTCTCCAGAAGGGGATTTAAGGCTTCAGTGATCGCACAAATAAACAAATAAAACTAAAACGGATGGAATACCCTGTGTGGGAAGACAGCATTTTCAAAAGTTTCAGTTTTTGTGACATTTTATTATTTCGTTTTTTCAATGCAATTTTTTTTATTTATTCTAAATGATTATTCCTTGTACCATCCAATCTTAACGAGATTGCTGTATGTTGTGGGGGCTAGCTGTATGTTGTGGGGGCTAGCTGTGTGTAGATGTGGCTAGCTGTGTGTAGTGGGTGGCTAGCTGTGTACTGGCACTGCACAAAAGGGGAGGACGTTGGGCCTCATCAATCCTGCATTAATGCTCCTGTCCACACAGGAAGCCCCCAGCAGGAAGGAGATCGTCACGCAACTTCTGCTCTAACTCCACCCAAACCTCGTCATTTCTCCAAAGTTCTCAATGCCTGTCGTGATTATCGTAACACAAATGGCCCTCGCTCTGTAAGTCCATAGGGGGATGACGACAAGTGTGACTCTGTCGTTACCCGTCCGTTTACATGACATGCTATTAGATGACGACGACATACGGATGGCCCGTTACCTGCACGGTGTTGAGTGTATCCGAGCTGGTGTCGGTCTCACCGGCTCCAGTGGGGTTCAGAGGGCACGGAGCTGGAAGGATCAGCGGCGCAGGCATCCCTCGGGGGCCTTACATGGGCCCTAGACATCTCTTCCCGTCTCACAACTGCAGCTTTGGCTAACTTCTGAGAATGGCCTCTTTGTGCCCACACGCCATTCAACAAGCGTCCCATTGTCTTAGCTCCCTGCTAGCCGCAGCGCTAGTCTTTATTGTGCGCACTTTGATTGTATTAGGACTTGATGAGGACTTCATTTGAATGGTGGGCAGACAGCTCATGTGCTGTGCTGTTCGGACCGGGGGAAACTGTGCTAATCATCTAATTACTGACAAGAATTCTTTTCCCCTCTTTTCCCCTCTTTTTTTTTTTTTTCTTTCATTTTTTTTGTTCGTTCATTTTTTCAACCCACCCTGTGCACACGGGATGAACGAGGGTGAAGAGAGAGGAGAGAGAGAGAGGTAGAAACAACCCATTCTTCTCTCTGCCACTCCTAGAACATTCCACTTGTCTCTCTGTTCACTGATGTACCATGCCACATGATAGTGTGTCGGCGGTGTGCGAGCACATCTCAAAGCAGGCGCACGCACGCTCGCTCGCGCACACGCCGACACACACACACTCTTTCTCTCTCACTTACAAAGACACTGATACACTATAGAGAACTGCGGTTTGGAGGCCATGAACAGCCAAATAAGACAAAGCAGGTGGGGACTGGACAGTGCGTGTGTGTGTGTGTGCGCTCTGATCTCACTGTCTTTAAATGTCATCTCCTCCGTTGTCTTCGTGGGGAGCTGCAGGAATGTCTGGCCCGCCGACGGTGATTTGTGCCAGTCCGTAGTAAACGAGACTAACTGTTAAACGAGGGTAGAGGAGGATCTTAGCAACTGAGACCCCCCCCTCCCCCCCTCCCCCCCACCCAGGACCCCCTCGCTCCGGCCCCCTTGCCCCCATGGTACCATGCCGGTGTTGCAGACGCGCGCCAACTCAAAATGGAGCCTGTCCTGGCACCTCGGCCAGGACCCTGGACAGGCAGTCTGTGTGAAGCCTCAGTCGCCGGCAGGCTACCATTCAGTGTTTCCTTGATACGTTCGTTTCACGTTATTTTGTTTTTTTGAACGTCGTTTCGGCTATCGTTCCTTTAGCGGACAGATATGATCGGGTTACTTACTGACAGGAAGATTCGTATGTGGGTATAGTCTAGGGAGTTAGCTATAACTGAAGAGAGTGATAGGACGTAAATATGTCTGCCTGCCTGTCGGACTGTCAGCCTACCTGCCTGCCTGCCTGCCTGCCTGCCTGCCTGCCTGCCTGTCGGTCGGTCTGTCTATCTGCTCGTCTGCAGCTACAAGGGCTATTGTGTGTTTTCTTGAAAGGTTGAGCTGTATGCCAAGACTTGAGCCCCCCCCCCCCCATCCCCTCAACTCCCCCCCACCTCCCCCCTCCCCTTAAACCAACCCCCCCAAAACCCTGTGATCTACACGGGCCGCCATTGTGTGGGGAAGCCAATTGGGGCGGCATGTAAAAAGAGGGAGCCGACATAAAACGGGACAGCTGTGACTGTCTGTAGGGGAAAGTTGCTACAGATGGCAAAGGAAGTGAAAAAGGAACTACCGTATGGCTGGTGAAATATAGAAGAAAGACTAGGGGTTTGTTGAACTGGATCTTCTTGGGTTTCGCTGTCTGTTTGCTGTGATTGGGTCGTTGTCTTGTTGTTATGTTATGGAGATTATGCTACCTGAATACTCCTTGTACTCGACGCGTCCATCTGCTGTGCAGTTGAAGAGAGATTCATTAGCCTGGTTTCGAAATTCACAATTGGTCAATTGTGATGTAACCGTGTTCCATTCAGTCAAATGATGGGTGTATATTAGCGTGTGCAGGAACATCACGATCATTAATTACAGCGAAGTGTTACGCAAAGTATTTGCAATTTTCCTGTCCCGTGTGTTGAGAGTGTGTATTCTATGAGTCTCTGGCCTGTAGTTAGGAATGGAGGTCAGGAGAGCCAGTGGCCTCTCAGTCCTCCCCTCCACCCCACCTCACCCCACCCCAGCGCTGAGTCACGGGGGAGTGAGTGAACTGGTCCTGTGCATGCACTGGCTACTGAGGGCTGATCCATCCCCCCCCCCCCTCCTCCCCTCAACTGGACAGTAGATCGATCTGCAGCACCGGCCACAGCTTTTCAATCTCCCCCCTCTGCCTCTCTCTCATCCTCTCCCTCAACCTCCAACTCTCGGCCTCTAACACTGCTGCAGCTCTGGGCTCACCGTGTGAACAAGCAGGCTGCGCCGAGGGTGTCGGAAGCAGCAGGGTTTGAGATTTATAAACACATACGTGCGCGCGCGCACACACACACACACACAGAAAGGAATGGAGAACAAGATTTGGGAATTTGGAGGTGTCTGTAAGCTGTGAAGATGGTAGTGATGTGGGTGAGGAGTGCGTCTTCAGAGGAGCAGGGTTCGGGAAGAGCTAACCGGCCCTTATCCAGAGCAGGGGATAAAGGGGGGAGGTCGACTGCGTATTTGGAGGAGAACCGTACGTCTCTTTTAGGCTTGCTCCAGGAGGTGAACCAGAGACAGAGCACCCTTTCTGCGAGCGAGAAGGCCACCATCATGTTGAACGGGCCCGCCTTCTCTCTCCGCGTGTGAGGCGGTTTTTCGTTCTCTCTTTCGTTTCTAAACGATGTTTACGTTCCTCTTGTCAGATGTTCGTTTTGAATTATTGACAAGCGAAGGATAGGAAGGGAAGGGAGGGGGGGGGAGGAGGAGGAGTGGACTAGATTTTTTGAATTATTGAGCCATTTCTCCCCAGCTCTGCCCTCAGTTCCTCCATCTGTGTGCGACGTGGGGGAAATATAAATAAATAAGTAAATAACGATAATAAGTCTGTGGCGCGGGGCGTGCGTGCCAAGCCACAAGGCCCTGGCACGCGCTGAATCCCTCCTTATTTATCGGAGTGTGGCGAGGACGGGCGCTCCTTCAAGAAAACACAACGCTCCAGCCCCTACGCATCAGCAATTACACACTCTTGGCCGGCGTTGGGGTAGTGAATGTAAACAGCCTGGGTCTGGCACGCCGGGTCACAACAAGAGTCGGAGCTCGCAACTCGGGGGCCTCCCTGCGACGCAACCTGGGGAGGGGGGGTACGTTGGTATCTGGGTCCCTTCCTCCGAGCACAAAGTCTCATTGAAGTCTGGTAGGGGCGGAAGGAGGCCCGGAGACGGGGGGGGAGGGGGTTGCGTGCGTGCGTGCGACCGGCCGCGCGCTAATGAGGATCCCGTTCTCTCGCCTCCCCATTGACGGCGCCTCGACCGCCCAGACAGAGGCGGCTCCAGGGGTGAATGAGCGTCCCGCGGAGAGGGAGCGCCTCCGAAGACGCAAGTCGCGGTGACGCGTCTCGGGTAATTGATACGGCACCTTTTGTGCCCCCTCCACCCCCTCCCCCCCCCTCCCAAGAGGAGTGTGTATGGGCTGCCTCGCCCTGGTACTCAGCTCGTTAGTCCCGTCTGATGGGTGCGTGTGACTCTGCCGGGGTCTGGGGCTGAGGCAGAGCCCCGGCCCTGCCGTTTCTTTCTGCTCTTGAACCCGAAAACTGTTTTCAGAGGCGAGACAAAAGCCCCACTTGATTAGTCGGGAAGCGTCTGGGAACAGGGGGGGGGGGATGGCTGGGGTGACCAAGCTAATTGGTCGAAATTTCTAAACACACGTTGGGGGGGGAAAAGTCCCAACGTCCCCCCCCCCCACCTTGAAACGCACCCGTCTTTCTTTTCTTTCATCTGAAGGCCCTAATCTCAAGCGTCCATTTTCTCCTCGTCTTTCTCTTCGTCTTGTTCTTCAGTCTCTCTTCTGAGGGGGCTCGACCCCGACCCCCAGCAGCCAGCGAGCACCAGACCTCCTCTCTGAAGCTCACCTTGCTTCACACAACCGAGGGTGCTCGCCCTCGGAGACCTCGGGAGCCAAACAGGGTACAAACGTTGGGAATAGACCCCCTTGTAGGCTTGGGGGGAAGGGTTATGGCGACCCGAGAAGGTTCCAGAAGACTCCAGCTTCCTGACATACTTTCTGCCAAACAAGCCTAGCCCCACCGTGCCTTCACCCTGAAGGCGCCAAGTCAACGTTCTGGAGAGCTACCAGAGATCACCAGACAGTTGAACCTCCTGTGAGTCAAACCGTCCCTCCTCCACCACTTGCTGTGGAAAACAAGTGACAGGAGCCCCAGACTGCACCCCCCACACCCTCCCTGTCACCCCTCATCACACACACACACACACACACAGCCCTCCCCCAGTGTGCAGGGAGGGTGGAGGGTATGGTTCAAAGTCAGATATACTGAGATAAGGCAACAATCAATCATAGCAACTCTGGGCCGTGTGACCAGACCAACTGCTCTGTGCCGTGACCAGGCAGGCAGAATTTAGTGCCTCCCGCTCTTTCATTCTCTCTCTCTCTCTCTCTCTCTCTCTCTCTCTTTCTCTCACCCTTTTTCTCTTCCTCTCCCTCTTTCTCTCTCTCTCTCTGTCTCTCTCTCTCTATCCCTCCCTCTCTTTCTCTCTCTCTCTCTCTCTGTCACTCTCTCTTCCCCTCTCTGTCACACACATGCTCTCCTTCTCGTACTCTCTCGTTCTCTCCCTCTCTCTTTCTCCATGGTAAAGGTGAAGTACTCCAGTTAGCAAGGTTTTTTTTTCTTCCATGGATGTCCTGTGGGTGAACTCAGTTTATGCAGAGTAGAAAATCTAATATGGACCAGTGTTTAGCATCCTGATATGAAGATAATAGTCTGCCTGACTCTTTGACAGACATATGGTGGTTGGCTTGTAGCAGGCACTGTTCTTTCGAACCTGGCAGGGTTGTGTCGACATGACCGTGTGGGCACACACTTTCCCACACACCCACCCTCTCTCTCTCTCTCTCTCTCTCTCTCTCTCTCTCTCTCTCTCTCATCCTCTCTTTCCCCCATTCCATCTCTTTCTCTCACTCTCTCTCACTCTTCTCTTTCTTTCTCATCCTCTTATTCCCCTACTCCCTTTCTTTATCTCTCCCATTCGCCCTCTCTCTCTCTCTCTCTCTCTCTCTCTCTCTCTCTCTCTCTCTCTCTCTCTCTCTCTCTCCCTCTCCCTCTCCTTCTCTCTCTCTCACACACACACACGCAGAGCCCTCTTTCTCCCGCTCTCAGGGCATCTTCAGCCCCCCTGCTCTGCGGCTTCCTGCTAATTAAATTCCTGCGCTGTCCATTAGACGGATAGAGTGAGCGGGCGCGCTGACTCAGCACAGGTAGAGCAGCCCACTGTAATGGCCGGGAGAGCTCAAGTGCCCAAGCAATTCATTTGGCCCCCCATTTTACACATCCCTGGGTCACCACATGCTTTCAAGGGTGCAGAGAGGAGAGGGAGAGATGGAAGGGTCTGGAAGAGGAGGGTGGAGGAGGAGGAGGAGGGGTTATGAGCTAATACTCTCAAAACGCTTTAATTCTACAACGGACACTCGGCAAGGCTGTGTCCTCTAAAATGTACTGACGTGCTCTTTCTAGAAGCCCCTACGTGCTGGAGCCTCTCCTGTTAGGCTGGAGGTGGGGAGGTGTCCTGCTAGCTGCTGAGTGTCCCAACGTGCGTGCAGCGGGGATCTGGGAACGGCGCTGAAACCGAGAGAGGTTGCAGCGTGGAGCGTCGTCGTTCAGGCAGCCGGAGAGGAAACCTCTCCTTCCTCGTTGAAGATTTTAAAGGGGATATTTTTTTTAGGGCAAAACAGCCCCATATCAAACAGTTACCATAACGACAAGGCCAGTGAGGTGCATGAAGAGCCAGTCAAACCTCCCGTGTGTTTCTTTCTCATGCGAGGCGGGAACCGCACCCCCTCTCTCCCTTCAGGGTTTCTAACGCTGGCAAGACACAGCAAGTCTTATTTAGGGCTCTGACAGGTAATAAACAATGAAGAATTTGCATCCTTGACTCCGGAGTGCAGGGCCGACAGGGAGAGAGGAGTCTCAGACTCCAGGACTGACTGTTCCCTCCGTCTGTCTGGAAACATGTCAGCTAGCTAGCTCCTCCTGACAGCTAGCTCTGTCGCTAACAGTGTCTGTCTGGATTTATAGAAACACCAGACACTGATAATCCCACGTTCAGATTAAGTCAAGATGTACGCAAAGGCTCCTTTGAGTGCCACTGACACAAAAGATATTTGACTATATAATAATGTCAAGGATTTACTTTTTCCCCCCCGCAGCACAAAAGCGTCAGTTATTTGTTTTTAATCACAAAGACCCCCGGAATCTTCCAACTTGTTATGGTTCCAAACGGTTCCCATCATTGTTTGGTCCTCCGCGTGTTAAAGAAGAGAAGCCGGCCTCTTGTGATTCCTCTGGGCCGCTTCAACAGGCTCTCCTTTATGTGCCAGCGCACAGCTCGAGAACAAGGAGCGCTCCTTGAACCCCCTTGGCTTCCCCCATCCCGCCATCGCCATAGTACCCGGAGGCAACGCGCTGAAAGGGTTAAACCCCCCCCACACACACACACCGGGCCGAGCCGAGCAGACTAAGAACAAACAAGAAATTAGAAAAAACAAACAACAAAACATCCAGTTGCCTCCTCCTCGTCCCTCATTAGCATGTGAATCGCCATTCATCCATTTAGGGACCCCGTCCGTCCATCCGAACCCACAGTACCATGGAGGCTCACATAGAGGGCCCACTATCCCCCACTCTATCCCCCGTTCCACAGCCGTCCATACTAAGGAGATGCTGCCCCCCCCCCCCTCCCCAACACACACACACACTGACAATCAGGGAGATACCAGGGTGTCTCTGCAAGGTGTGGTAGACTGGGAGGGGGTGGGGGGGGGGGCGGGTGGTGGGTGGGTGGGAGGGTGTAGCAGGATGAAGGGTTGCAAAGAAGCGGTGAAGAGGAGGGTGGGGGTGAGGGGGCGGGGCTACATGGAGGCAGGGGTGCAGCTGTCTCACACACACCCCCATTCCCACACTCCCCATTCCAATGGGGCTGGTTTGGACTGGTATAGTCCCTAATTCACCATTTGCCTAATTAACATCTCATCTGCATAACTTGTTACCCCCCCCCTACACACACACACACACCCACCCCTAACCCCCCTCTCTGAAACAATGCAGTTCCACTGAAGAGACTTCATCTATAAGCGTCTTCTGGTTAAGATAAAAGAGATCTGCATGTTTAGTTTTGTGTGCGCGCGCGTGTTTCTCTTCTACGACTCGTCTTTCTCGTCGGCCATTAAAGCGGTTGAAGGTTTTGCCACCGCCGGCCGTGTTCTGGGGTTTAGCGTATCGATGTAGATATGGTTGGAACACTTCAAGGTTCTGTCCCAACCAAGCTGGATCTCCCCGTACTGGACCTCAGCACTGTGCTCACGCACGCACAGCCAGGATCTTTCATCGAGGAACCCGTAGCTTTGGTCCTCCTTCCGGACCGTTCTAAACCTCGAGATGTTTTTCTCTCCTTTGAGATTTGGGAGAAGCAACGTCTGAACGGAAAGAAATGGGGTGGATCGACGTCCTTGTGTCGGTTTCATCCGGGTTCTGTCCAGGCGGGGTTCTGACTCGCCCTGCCCCGCCCCTCCCTGCCCCGTTGGTTCCTGTCCCCTCGCTCGGGGGACTGTGAGCCAGCCAGGCAGTGTGGACGCCATGTTCTCCGCTCTCCCTGTGATGGGAACCAGATGTTGGAACGCCAGGGTTGTTGGCGCGCTGTCACCGCGGCGACGTTGATGCGCCGCGTCGCCCCAGCGGTGCTGCTCGCTCGGCACACGGTCCCAAGGTCAACGTGCCTCTCCTCCTCGCTCTCTCCCTCCCTCCCTCGCTCTCCTCCTCCCTCGTTTCCCATCTCTCTCTAATCTGAAGGCCATCTACGGGGATGGGTACATCTTCAGCATTTTGACCTCAGATCAAGACGTTGCAGGTTCGAAACACCCCTGCACGTCGTTTTGTGTAAAAGCATCTGCTAAATGAATACATTAGTATTATTATTATTATTATTATTATCTCGAGGTTTGCTAAACTATTTCAACTTGAAGACACTTAACCAGATTGTTAAACTCCCACTTGTAAATGACGGAGGGATGGCTTCTAACGGGCCTCTAACTTCTAATCTAACTGATTTTGTAACTGTCAAATAGGTTTCGCCTACAAACACTGACACAGTCCTATGACCACCACTCAGCTGGAGTTGTTTATGTTCATGTTTATGACAGATAACAGCCGAGACTAGGCTAACATTGTGTTCCATCGCAGCCCAGATCCGTAAGCCGCCTCCAAACCCAAATACACTTGTTCAGTGGCTTTATTTGAGTACAGAAAAACTCCAGATGCCTTGAGGTTTTGTGTGAAATGAGAGGGGAGTGAGGAGTGTGCGGATGGCTTGCAGGGTTGTTAGCGAGGGCCTGGTCTGCATGTGCATCCCCTCGCCATGTGCCTGGCTCCGTCACCACAAACAAACTACAGACGAGTGCTGTGACCACACAGCTCTCCCTTTCTCCTCCCCGCCTCCCTCCCTCACTCGCTCCCTTCCTTCCTGCTTCCATACTTCTGTTTTCTACTTTGTCTCTGTCTTTTTTTGGTCCGGCTCTTCCACCCACTTCTGTTTTCCTGTTTCAGCTTTAGACTTCTTTTGCTCACTCTCTTTTTTTCCTTTCCTCGCACTTTGTGTTGTCTCCTTCCCTCATTTTTTTTTTTACTCTTCCTCCCTCCCCCCTTCCCTCCCTCCTTCTTTTCCCAGGGTGATTCAGCATTCGGGGAAAAAGGAGTTGTTTTGAGGGGGAAGGAGGGAGGGAGAGAGGGGAGACCGGGAGGAGAGAAAGTGATATTTCTATTTTGTGGGCCTGCCCTGCGCCGAGCTAAGCTGAAATGACAGGGTTTGGGGTGTATTATTACCCCCCCTCCAGCCGCCCCCCCCCCCCCCCCCCCCCCTCCTGCCGTCCCAGACCCGAGCTTGTTCTTTCTCCGCAGAGAAGGGAGGGAGGCAGGAGAAAAAGGAGGATCATTTGTGTGGCCACAGACAAACCTGCTCTCCTCTGACCTGCTGCATAACTCTGACCAGCGACGTTTCTGTTTCTTGTTTGGTTTTCAGTGTGGGTGAGAACCCAGCGTTTATTCCCGGTGCATACTTCCCTGACAGACCAAAGTTATGATCTCCCCTCTCACCCCCTCCTTCCCCTACCTCTCCCCTCATTTCCTTTCCCCTCTCTCCTGCCCCCCTCTCTCCTCGCCTCCCTCCCCTATCCTCCTCCTCCTCTCCTCCTCTCCTCTCCTCTTCTCCTCCTCTCCTCCCCTCTTCTCCCCTCCCCTCGCCTCCCTTCTCCTCCTCCCCTCTGCTCTCCTCCCCTGTCCGACTCTCCTCCTCCTCCCTTCCTTTCCTCCGCCCCTCCTCTCCTCTCTTCCCTCCCCCTCCTCCCGCCTCTCTGTGGAGGGTGTGACCAGCAGTAAGTCTGTGTGTCAGCAGCATTAGTAGCACTGTCATCCTCTGGGTTCCAAGGGCTTTTGAGGGAGACACGTTTTAGGTGCCATCCAAGCAATTAGCCGCAGGATCTGTTAAGTACCCCCCTCCCACACACACACACACACACACTCTCGCTCTCTCATACTCAACCTCACGCACTCACACTCTCTCTCGTACAAAAACGCACACACGCTCTCGCTCTCTCTCTCTCTGCTCAAACACACACTCACGCTCTCCGTCGCTCGCTCTCTCGATCGTGCTCCAACACACACACGCAGACGAGCAAACACACACCCTCCCCTTAAAAAAAAAAAAAAGCCATTAAAATAAAAATACTGTTAGTTAAAATCTAGCTTCCCTGTGATCCCTGCCATAGGCTTTTGGACGGTTTTCGACTGAAGATATATTTAAACAGCGTTTAAATCGTCTGGCAGGGCTGGAGAGCGGTGTCCCACTGCAGAGAGAATGCACTGGAGGTCTGGTGGGGGGAATCAATGGGATGATTGAGCAGAAGCTTAATATGGATTCATGTATTCAGTGATCACAACAGCGTGCGGCATTGATCTGTGGATGACTTTACACACTCACGCACGCACACATACCAACCCAGAAGACGTTTGGGGTGAACAGGAGGAGACACGTGAGGACAGAGCCAGCAGAGAACCAACGCTGGACCAGATAGGCCGTAAAAAAAACAAAAAAAAAACCAGCCTCTCATTTCGACGTCTTTACTAGTCTGATCATGGACAGCCGAGTTTGGTGTTATCGACTGGTGTCACTGCATGCCAGCACCGGGGGCCCACGCATCCGCCAGTAAAACCGCCCCCCTCCCTCCCCCCCCCCTCAGCTGGGCCAGCCAGCGAACACACACACACGCAAACACACACCTCGCCCGCGTGTGTTGCAGCTTGATTAATACGCCACAGGGTCCTGGCAGTCCTATCTCTGTATGTGCGCTTCTCCCGAGTCACACGCGCGGGGGGGGGGGTTTGTCCATTTTTACAGATTACCTCGTTGTAAATAAGTGAATTGACCTCATTAAGCATTTCTTTCGAGGCAAGACATCCCCTTGAAGGGAGGAGAAACAGGTACAGTGTGCTGTGTATCTAGAAATACATAAGCAGGAAATATAATGGAGGCCAGGGGGGGGGGGGAACAGGTGGGAAGTTAGACCAGGAGAGGGAGATGGATGGAGGACAGGAGAAGAGAGAGAGAGAGACAGGAGGAGAGATAGGACGGAGGAGAGATGTGGAGGAGAGAAGGGATGCTTCAGACTCACATTCAGGAAAATAATTACAGGAGCAAGAGCAAAGTCTTCCTTCGAGCCTTCCCTATTTGCTCTCTCTATCTCTCTCTCTCTCTCCCTCTCTCTCTCTCTCCCTCTCTCCCTCTCTCTCTCTCTCCATCGGTGTGGTGCGCGGCACATGATATTTAATCCGTCATCTTTGTTTTCAACAAACACGGTGCAAGCTGTTGCTGGCAGGCCAGGGCTGGGCCCAGCCCCATCTGGAGAGCAGGGAGCATGTGTGAGGGGACTGGAGGGGGGGTCGTAAAGGGTGTTGGGAGAGAGTTCGCGTATGCCGGGGGTTTGGGTTGGCGGAGGGGGGGGGGGGGTACTTTGGTCCTTCTGACCTGATGCTCCTCTCCTTATCTCCCTCTCCCCTCCTCTCCTATCTTCTCCTCTCCCCTCCTCTCCTATCTTCTCCTCCCATCTCCTCTCCTCTCACCTGATGAATAATTCAGATCTAGTACACGAGGGCCCCTCTCTTCTTTTGTTGTTGTTTTGCGTTTGTCGTCTGACGCCGATAACGTCCCTCCCCCTTTTCATGGCCTGTTTCCACAGCGGAGGTTCGTCTCCGGAGGGAGGGAGGTTAGAGGATGGTTAAGGAGTGTTGTGTGAGGGAATCATTGGAACAGTGGATAAACAGCTTCACCTGTCACACAGGGACTACACACTGCCTGCCTGTGTGTGTGTGTGTGTGTGTGTGTGTGTGTGTTTACAGGGACATGTGTGTGTCACTTGGGAAACCCAGCCTGCTCTAATTCAGGCCTGGTCCAGTCCCTGTGGAATTGATCGGTAGGGGTGGGGAGGATTGGGTTTCTGCCTCTCCCCCCCTTCCCCCCCTCCCCCTCTTCCCCCCTTCCCTCCCCCCCTCCCCCCTCCCCCCCTTCCCCTCCTCACCCTCTTCCCCCCCTCCCCCCCTCCCCACAGCAGCAGTTGTGTGTTCCCTCTGCTCTCACCTGCGATTAGCATGACACGCTAACGTCAGTCATTAACGCTGTCATGTTAATGACACGCACAGCTCAGCTGCAGACGCTGGCTCCCGTGGCTTCTACGCGCACACGCACACGTATGCACTCACACACCGAGACACACACACACAACTGTGTCCGAGGTGCTCGGTAGCGTCTGCATCGCTGGGATGGGGAGGGGGTAAACACGCTCCTATGTGCTGCTCGCAGGGACATTTCAAGTGGCCTGGGCCCAGCTGATTAAAAGGATTACATTTTGATTTGTGGGAATTGATTGGAAATGAAATCAAACTGATTGCGACTCTGCAGGCCCCTGCCGTGTTCAAATACGGCGAGAGCCCGAGGATCTCACCACAAGTGCCCCAATCAGCTGGCGTGGGGGGGGGGGGGGGGGCGCGGGCTCGCGTGGGCACGCGTGTTTGCCTGAGATAGGGTTAACTGTTTGAGTTGAACATCTGTCTTTAATGAGGGCTCTTTGTGTGGCTGCTCCTCTCTCTGTTGTCCTTCATAGACTGGGCCTGCATGTCCCCTCCGCTCCTCCGCGGCACAAGCCCCCGGGGCCAGCCCCCGCAGACAGGCACCGGAGGATAAGAACGACTTTACCGCGCACTGAAACACTCTGATAAACCTAATAAGCAGTGACGTTTATCTCTTAACAGACGGCAAAACGAATCCCAGACCAATGTAATAGTAATTCCACCAAACGTCTATTAAGTTCATGACTTTTGGAACCAGGTTGACATATCACTGGAGGAAGACTTGTGTGTTTTGGGTCTTCCGGAGTTCTACGCGGCTGTGTGGGTGTGCATTACTGTGTGTGTCTGTTATAGTTCAAACTGTGTGTGTGTCTGTGGCACTGTGTGTGTGTGTGTGTGTGTGTGTGTGTGTAGCCAGGGCTGGAGAAGGATAGTGCTGTGTGCATGAGACCCACCAGGACCATCGTTCTCCATAAGTACCTCCCTCCCTGTGAAACCCAACACACGCCCCCTCGCTGTACTCACACTGTACACGCACACACACACACACGTGTCTCAGTGTCCCTGGTCTTACAGTAAGTACAGGGACATTCCCCCGAGGCAAGTAGGGTGAAGTGCCTTGCCCAAGGACACAACGTCAGTTGGCTTGACCGGGAATCGAACTGGCAACCTTTGGATTACTAGCCCGATTCTTCACTGGGGTTGCAGATTTGAGAGCACAGGGCTGGGGTTAGCTGGGGTTTGGGCTTAGGTATTACCCCCCCCACCCCTCCTCCTCCACCCCCTCTCCTCCTCCTCCACCCCCCCCCACGCCCCGCTCAGTCACAGAAAATCCTGGGCACTTCAAGAATGTCTGTTGGGAGGGGAGGGGGGTGAGGCTTAGAGAGGGAGGTCAGGAGAGGGTGGGGGCTATCAACAGAAGGGTTGCCCGGTAACCATCATCAGTGGGGCTGGAGGCTGACTAGAGGCTGGGGGGGTGGAGGCCACAGGGCTGGGCCTCTAACAGCACCCGCTTCAGTGGGAGTGTGAAGACTTGACGACAACCACCAACAGATGCCGAGCACATATTGACAATGAGACAAACCCCCCCCACCACCACCCTGCCACCTCGCCCACCACCACCCCCCCCCTCGCCCACCGCCACGCCCCCCTCGCCCACCGCCACCCCCCCCTCGCCCACCGCCACCTCGCCCACCGCCACCCCCCCTCGCCCACCACCCCCCTGCCACCTCGCCCCCCCCCCCCCCCCCCCTCGCCCACCACCACCCTGCCACCGCCACCTCGCCCACCGCCACCCCCCCCTCGCCCACCGCCACCTCCCCAGCCTCACAGCAGTTGTTTTTATTTGTCATAATCACAAACATCCACTCCAATCAAAAGAAGAGAGCACGCAGCCCTCAAAGAAAACAGAAGAGAACTTAAATTAACCCAATCCCCCCCCCCCCCCCCCACCCGACACCTTCAAAGCAAATGGGTCACGTGTTGCACTCCCCTATTCTAAACTGTATTTATTTGATTCCCCCCACAAACACTTCAACCCCCCACGACTCTTCTCATACTGTCTGCGCTGCCCGCCTGCGAGCTCTCAGCTTGTTAGTGGGCTTATTTCGATTTCACTCTCAGCTTCTCAGAGCAGCCTCAATTAGAGGAATCTCTTACTGACTTTTAAAATACACTCAAGCTCACACACACACACACACACACACACAGGCAGTAGAGGAAGGTATCTACTCTCATTTGAAAGCCACTGCCCTTCAGGTGTGTGTGTGTGTGTGTGTGTAGGGGGGGGGCGGGATGGCTCATGTCGGTGCTTCTTATAAATAATTCCTCTCCGTATTGCTCTTAAACGCTGGTGCCCCTGCAGCGGGCTGTCACGCCGTCACCCCTCCCCGTGAACCAGCCTGTCCAGGGTCCCGGTGCAAGGCCCCCGCGCCCCCCACGGGACCTCCCCGCGGCCCGGGGGGGGCCCGCGCCGCGGCCAGCAGCGAGACGAGCGCCATCGAACCAGGACCTGGGAGTCCCTCAGGCAGGGCCGCTCGAACGCCCCCCCCCCCCCCCCCCCCCCCCTTCCCCACCCACCTTCCCCACAGACGTGAGCTTGCTGTCTGTCTGGCTGCATCAGCAGTGCAGGCAGTGGTCCTGGAGGGGGGACAGAGGGGATAAATCAAACTCCCCCTCCCCCCCTCACTGCGGCTGGGGGGGAGGGGGGGGGTCAGCTGAGTCTGGCTTTCCCACGCGTCCCCTGAGGGCTGGTGACGAGGCACAGGCCAGCACGCAGACCTGCCCTGGGAGGGGGGGAGGACTGACTGTGTGTGTGTGTTGGAAGGATTGCAGTACAGATAGATAGATGCAGGTGGGGATAGGGGTGGCTGTGGTACAGAGATGGGACTGTGTGTGTGTGTGGAGGCAGGAGGACAGTATAGATGGAGAGAACCTGGTCTGGTGGGAGATGTTAGCTGGGCGTCAGACAAGTGCCACAGCTCTTCACAGTGTCCAGAAACGGAGCGTCAGAACTGCCCTGCAGCCCGTGTTCATCCCAAACCAGAAACGAGCAGTATCGCCACATCTTCATCTTAAGAACCAAATCTCGCCTCGGAAAGAAAACACAGCGAATACATAAACAGA